>NC_045438.1:3063104-3116729 GCF_002776525.5 Piliocolobus tephrosceles
GATAGATAGATAGATAGATAGATAGATAGATAGATAGATAGATAGATAATAAATCAATAGAGAAAATCTGCCTTATCTTGAGGAGGGAATAGTAATTGAATACAACCTTTTTTGTTATACATATTGCAGTGACTTCCCAAATAATTTGTTTTCTAATGTCCTGAGCTTAAAATATTTTCTAAAAACCTCAATAATTATAAGTAAACATTTTAAACCAAAATGGACTTACAGACCATATCATGCCCTTTGGTTCCTAATTGGGGAAATTACGTTTTTCAAGTCGCAAGTTATACCTATATTCCTGTACACTGTTAATTCATATCAGGTGTAGCTCTGATTGAGCATGTACCAATTATTTCATTTTATAAATTGTGTCAAAATTAGAACATCCCAATTGTGCTTTATTAAAGACAGTCTTTAAAATATTGGCATCAAAGAGCATGTGGTTGAAACAATCTAAATGTGTATCAGCTAATTAGACAAAAAGAGGAGTGGCAAGAAAGAAAATAGTAAGGCATTAAAGTTGCATCAGAATGTAGACAGAAAAGGGAATTACAATAGGAAAAATCTCACATTAGGCTACTTGAATTAGAGGCTCCAAAACACTGCTTTAATATTATTCATTAGAAGCAAATACTTGGGGTTTTCACAAGACCATGGTCAAATCATGTAATTTCTCTGTAATTATAACTCCTCATCAATAAAATGGGAATAACCTTTTGGAATTGTGAAGATTTCATAACATAATATACATGTTAGCTATTTCAGGCCACCAGGGAAAAGAAGGTACATTCTGGTTGCTTCAATCTAACAGCTACAGTGCCAGACCTCCTGGATGGAAAAGCAGTCGAACTCTCAAAAGTGAGGGCTTCTGCTCCCTCCTCTAACAACTCTAGTGACTGCCAGCCTCTCTCTCTGTCTCTGCCTGTAAAGCCCTTTTTCCTCTGATCTGTTACCTTCTCATGCCTCCACTGCCTCATGACTTCTGCTGCTTCTTTTCTGAGTACACGTGTTCCCAACCACTTCTGCCTATTCTAGTGACCTGCATTCAAACTCTCAAGAGTGATTAATTAGATACTTACCAGAAAGAACATTCCTGCTAGACAGAGTTCTCCCATCAGGCTGCTCAAGGTCACTGACCTACCTAAGGATGGTGCCTTCAGATGAACCCTTTGTTCAATCAGCTGCAGGGCAAATCACAGGAATTACTTGCAATAATGTTCCTCGGAAGGAGGAAAGGTTGGTAGGCACTTGGAACACCATATCCTGTCTCTTAGAATGGAAAGCTCTTAGCTCAGCAAAAAACAACTAGTATGGGTTCACTGCAGTACTGCAAGTATGAAATGAAGGAGTGGTGATAGGAACCAATCAAACCTTGATAAATATCAATCTTGATGAATATTATGAAGCCAAAAAAAATTATGTGGGTGTGAATTAGAGGGCAGGAGAATGTAAAAACAAAAGAGAGATATGAAGAAAGAGAAAAGAGAAGGTATATAAGTATATATCTGCAGGAATGAGAACAGCAGTGAATATGGACAATTGACCGAAAATGCAAGCAAAGAAATGGAAGGATAGACCTAAGTAAAAGTGAGGCCAAGAAGAAAAATCCTAGGGAAAAGAACAAGAAATATGAGTGCTTGACTCTACAATCACAGAAGAACATAGCTCACCGCAAGAGGCCAACCTCCAAGACATCATGCTCTTTCTACTTTTGTCTTTATTCCTAACCAACCTCAGAGTCAAATGGGAATAAAGACAGAAGACAGGCGTCTGAGTCAGCTTCTCATTCGCAGGCACTTAAGTTCTGCCCCTTGAACGGCTGCTTCTTTTCTCAGCTGAATCTATTTTTCTGACAGTAGCAATGTCTCATCAGTCATGTGTTAATCGGGAGAAAACATACTGGCCTCCTGCCTCTTTGCTATACTCAGAAATCAAGGACTTGATAAAGACAGAGCTTCCAGTGCAAGGAAAGATAAAAAACAAAAGGTTTCTTCTCTCTTTTACCTGTTCTTCCTGCTTACCCCCATAGGCCCATCTCAATCCCCTTAAGGTCAGGGAATATCAGAGTAAACAAATGTATTTATTAACTCCCTTGAAGGTGGAAGTATCAAATAACACTCACGGCAGGTACAATGATTCCAACTAGAATAAAACTGGGACACTTGTCATCCCACCTTCTTTAAAGATTGTTTTTACACAATATCCCATTCAAAAGATTCACTTCTTTTGGAATTCATTTCTTTTGGATTTAGAATTCAATCCAAATTCAATGACCAAAAATAAATGAAAGTAATTAAAATCTTTACTGTTGTCTCTCAAAAATGCCTGAGTCATTATGTTTATAATGTATAGCAAAAATTTAAATTATCCCTTACCACATCTTTCTCTTAATTTTTTACATAGTACGAAGTGCTCTCTCCTCACCTTTACATCAAAAATTCCTAAAACATTTTCCCTGAAATGCGGTCCTTATTGAGTCTCCTCCTTTCTCTTTCTTCCTTCTTTTCCTGGATCTAGTCTTTTTCCATCCTGAAGAAATGCTTTTGCTCTATCCAGTGTAAGTTAAAAAAAAGTGTATGTAACTTCTTTGCCTCTCCCTTACCTGTTAACTGCATTCTGCACAAAGGCCCAAGGATGATCTACCCAACGCCACATGACAAGAGAAAGAGGAGAATTGGAGGATATTCATACATCAATTATTTTCTCCACCAAGTCATTTTTTTTTTTCATGTCTAATCCATGACCTTACAACTTTAGATGGCCTAAAACACAGAATAAACTTTTCCCAGGGAATAAGGTCACCACAGAAGTTTAACTTAAAGGATCTTCAAAACCTTGCTTGGTGACCAGGAGGTTTTATTTCCATCTCAGCTTCAAACATATATATCTTAACAAAAATTACAGCTTAGGCTTTCTGTTTCTTTTATGTATTTGAGAAATCTCATTGTACAAGTAGTTTATTTGAGAAACTGTATTCTTTCTAGAGTATTTGTCCTCTCTACAGAGGAAAAGTAGGATGCATTCTCTCTGGTATTTTATAGAAAAACAAATTAAAAAAGTCAGGAAACTTAAGCAATCAGTCAAATCTTTAGCAAGTGAGAAATCAACCAACTAGCTCAATCAAAAATTTCACCCTATTTTCAGGGAAGATAAACTAGACAAAGCAGAGTAAGCAGTCAGGTTTACTAAACACATTGTGAAATATCATGAAAACATTTCATGTTAACTTTTATTTAAACAATATAATCTATGTCTAAAATTTACTAATTTAAACTCCAATTCACTAAAACAATCATTTCACAAATATAGGTCCTCATTGTTTTTTTTTTTTTTCTATGAAAGAGAAAACTCCCAAATCATCCCTGTATCCTATGGACCAAGGTTACTACTAATGAGAAACACATTCATTGTTATAAAAGTATAAGAATGTAGAGTAAAATTATCAAGGTATATTGCAAATAAATATACATAGCTTCCCACATCCACTCTTCTCTTTACACAAGAAGTAGGCTCTTTGGACATATACGTGTAGGGCCCTCTCTTCTTCCAGTTTATCATGTTATATTTTGTTTTCAAAAACTCACAAGATTTGCAGTTCTTTATAACACAGAACACCAACTGGGCCCTATTCCTCATTGTGTCCTGCTTAATATTTCTGGGTACTGACAAGACAGCAGTCTTTGTAGACTGCCTGGACTCCCAGACTCTGTCTTCCTCTGTCACAGGAGCTCCACTTGACAGAAGAGGAGATTATTAGGGAGTATCGACATGTGTGCTTGGAGTCATAGCCAAGCCAAGGCTTTCTCACTAGACCAGGTGGGCACCAGTCGAGTCCTAAGCCAATGAATCCTAACTCTAAAGCTGGCCTCAGACCCAGGCATGCTATGGTCAGATCTCCTGGTATGCTGTGGGATTTGAAGTGTGGTGTTGCTGTTACACTTTCAAAAGACAGAGTATGCTTTTCTGGCTTATAACAATATATCAAGGCATTCTAAAAGTCTTCTCAATAGATTGTTCTACCTTTGAAAGAGGAAACAAAATGCATAATTTATATTTAAGTTGCTATCATTGTAAACACAACCTACTGTGTTTTTAAACTATACATGTATATCCAAAAAAGGAAGAAAAATTATCTGAATTATCTGCCTTGCTTACAAAACTTAAGAAAGCATGAAGAAATATTTGTGATTATTATGTTAATCAACTAAAGCAAGAAAAGTGACTGATTCTGCTCTTGCTACTTTCACTTCAATTCAAATCCACAGAGCAGAAATTGGGCTGAAAGTCACTCTCCAAATAAAACTGTTAAAGTTTTGGTATAATTCTTTCTAGTTTCCTCTGCACATGTTTTTAAAATCAAAGCTGCAATATATTTTGCTGGCATGTTCTAAAAGTCTCTAGATGATTCTCTATAATCACATCCTCCTATCTTTCACTCCAACTTATGTGTTCATCATTCCTTGCTATTCTTTACATATTTGCCCAATGTTAATGTACCTGTAAACATAATATTACTAACATTGCTCAATTTTGCCTCAGTTTTTTTTTTTGTTTTGTTTTTTGAGACGGAGTCTCGCTCTGTCACCCAGGCTGGAGTGCAGTGGCCAGATCTCAGCTCACTGCAAGCTCCGCCTCCCGGGTTCACGCCATTCTCCCGCCTCAGCCTCCTGAGTAGCTGGGACTACAGGCGCCCGCCACCTTGCCCGGCTAGTTTTTTGTATTTTTAGTAGAGACGGGGTTTCACCGTGTTAGCCAGGATGGTCTCGATCTCCTGACCTCGTGATCCGCCCGTCTCGGCCTCCCAAAGTGCTGGGATTACAGGCTTGAGCCACCGCGCCCGGCCTTGCCTCAGTTTTGAATGTTATCTAATGGAAATCACACTTTGAGTATTCTTTTGTGGTTTGTGCTTTTCTATCAACATTTGTTTATGAGAATCACCCATGTTGGTGCATGACTCTAGTTCATTCATTGTCATTGCTGTATAGCATTCCATCATACAAATAATCCATAGTAATCCACAATCTATATTTTCCATTCTACCATTAACAGGCATGGGGATAATCTTTGGTTCTTTGGTACTATGAATAATGCTGCTATAAATATTTTTGTACATGTCCTCTTTTGTACACAGGAAAAAAAAGCCTATCTTAGTGGTGGTATAATCCAGGGTGCAGTCTTTAGACCCTTCTATTTTATCTATACTCACTCTCCTAATCCCATAACTTTAAACACTATCTGCATGTTGCTAACTTGCACATTTATATTTTGATCCCAGAACTCTCCTCTGAATTACATATCTGTATATCCAACACCTCATCTCCACTGGAAATCTAACAAACCTCTTAAAGTGAACATAACTAAAACTCAACCTTCAACTTTCCCCCTCAAACACTTTCACATATATCCTTCTCATTTTAGTTCAGGCAAGGCCATCTCTCCAATTTCTTTGGCCATAAAATCTGTAGTTATTTTTGATGCCCCTGTCTCTCACATACATCTCCATCCAATCCTTCAGCAAATACGGTTGACTCATTTCAAAAGACACCTGGAATCTCATCATTTAACACCACCAACACTGCTCTACGCCTGGTTCAAGCAACCATTTTCTCTCATCTGCATTATTCTAATACCTCCTTGCCTGCTTACACTGTTTCCTTCTTGCTCCTCCACAGTCTACTTAGCAACTGGCTTTTCACTGTTAAAATCTAATTTTGATCATGTCACTCCTCTGCTACTCATTTCTTCCATAATAAAAGCCAACGTCCTTGCAATGACATTTAAAGCCCTAACAGTCTGCCTTGATTATCTCTCTGATTTCATCTCTTAATGTTTTCTTCTCATTTTCTCCACTCCAGTCACACAGGCAACTTGGTTTCCTCAATGGTACCAGAGATGTTCCAGCCTCAGGACCCACTGTGAACTGAATTGTGTCTTGTCCAAAATTCATATATTGAAGCTCTAATCCAAGTGTGACTGTATTTGAAGATAGGTCCTATGAGGAGATAAACTTAAATGAGATCATAAGGGTACGGCCCTGATCCACAATAGGATTAATGTTTTTACAAGAATAGACACCAGAGTTTCCCCCGCCCCCGTCTCTCTCTCTCTCGCTCTCTGCCATGTGAGGAAACAGTAAGAAGGTAGCCATCTTCAAGCCAGGAAGAGAGCTCTCACCAGAAACCTAACCCTACTAGAACTTTATTTTAGACTTTAGCCTTCAGAATCATAAGAAAATTAATTCCTGTTGTTTAGGCCATCCAGTCTATGGTATTTTGTTATGATAGCCCCAGAAGACTAAGACAGTTGTTGGTAATATGAAGTATGGTGTTGCTATAACAAATACCAAAAATGTGGAAGTGGCTTTGGAACTGAGTAACAGTTATGGGCTGAAGGAGTTTTGAGGTACAGGCTCAAAAAAGTTGATATAAAGGGACTGTTGGTAGAAGTATTGTTACTGGTTATAATGGTAAGAATTTAGAAAGAAAAGAAGAGGACTGGAGACAAAGGCTCCATATTCTTAGAAAATACATAAATAATCACGAAAAGAATGTTGGCAGAAATATAGATGTTAAAGGCCATTACGGTGAGGTCTTAGATGGATAAGGAACATGTTAATTGAAACGAGGAAAGGTGATCCTTACTAGAAAGTAGCAAATAATTTGGCTGAATTGTGTTTATGTTCTAGTGTTTTGTGGAAAGTAGAATTTACAAGCAATAAAATTTAGATATTTAGCAGAGGAAATTCCTAAGCAAATTAATGAAAATGCAGCTTGGGCCTTCCATAATGTTTATAATAAAAAAAAAATCATAAAACTATTCAACTCTTCTAGTTAATGTCAACACTGTTCAACAGTGTTATGGGGTTTTTTATACTTTAAGTTATGGGATACATGTACAGAATGTGCAGATTTGTTGATCAGTATGTGTGTGCCATGGTGGTTTGCTGAACCCATCAAGCCATCATCTACATTAGGTATTGCTCCTAATGCTATCCCTCCTCTTCCCCCAAGACCACAAAAGGCCCCATGTTCCCCTCCCTGTGTCCGGTATGTTCTCATTGTTCAATTTCCACATATGAGTAAGAATATGAAGTTATTGATTTTCTGTTCCTGTGTTACTTTGCTGAAAATGATGGTTTCTGGCTTCATCCTTGTCCCTGCAAAGGACATGAACTAATTCTTTTTTATGGCTGCATAGCATTCCATGACATATATGTGCCACATTTTCTTTATCCAGTCTAACATTAATGGGCATTTAGGTTGTTTCCAAGTCTTTGCTATTGTGAATAGTGCTGCAATAAACATATGTGTGCATGTGTCTTTATAGTAGAATGATTTATAATCCTTTGGGTATATACCCAATAATAGGATTGCTGGGTCAAATGGTATTTCTAGTTTTAGATCCTTAAGGAATCACCACACTGTCTTTCACAATGGTTGAACTAATTTACACTCCCACCAACAGTGTACAAGCGTTCCTATTTCTCCACATCCTCTCCAGCATCTTTTGTTTCCAGATTTTTAATGATGGCCATTCTAACTGGTGTGAGATGGTATCTCATTGTGGTTTTGATTTGCATTTCTCTAATGATCAGTGATAAAGAGCTTTTTTCATGTGTTTGTTGGCCTCATAAATATCTTCTTTTGAGAAGTGTCTGTTCATATCCTTACCCGCTTTTTGATGGGGTTGTTTTTTTCTTGTAAATTTGTTCAAGTGCCTTGTAGATTCTAGATATTAGCCCTTTGTCAGATGGATAGATGGCAAAAATTTTCTCCCATTCTGCAGGTTGCCCATTCACTCTGATAATAGTTTCTTTTGCTGCGCAGAAGCTCTTCAGTTTAATTAGATTGCATTTGTCAATTTTGGCTTTTGTTGCAATTACTTTTGGTGTTTTAGTCATGAAGTTTTGCCCATGCCTATGTTCTGAATGGTATTGCCTAGATTTTCTTCTAGAATTTTTATGGTTTTAGGTCTTATATTTAAATCTTTAATCTATCTTGAGTTGATTTTTGTATAAGGTATAAGGAAGGGGTCCAGTTTCAGTTTTCTGCATATCACTAGCCAGTTTTCCCAACACCATTTATAAAATAGGGAAATCTTTCCCCATTGCATGTTTTTGTCAGGCTTGTCAAAGATCAGATGGTTGTAGTTCTGTGGTGCTATTTCTGAGACTTCTGTTCTGTTTGATTTGATCTATATATCTGTTTTGGTACCAGTACCATGCTGGTTTTTTACTTTAGCCTTGTAGTATAGTTTGAAGTCAGGTAACATGATGCCCCCAGCTTTGTTCTTTTGACTTAGGATTGTCTTGGCTATATGGGCTCTTTTTTGGTTCCACATGAAATTTAAAGTAGTTTTTTCTAATTCTGTGAAGAAAGTCAATGGTAGTTTGATGGGAATAGCATTCAGTCTATCAATTACTTTGGGCAGTATGGCCATTTTCATGATATTGACTCTCCATATCCATGAACGTGAAATGTTTTTCCATTTGTTTGTATCCTCTCCTATTTTCTTGAGCAGTGGTTTGTAGTTGTTCTTGAAGAGGTATTTCACATACCTTGTAAGTTTATCCTAGGTATTTTATTCTCTTTGTAGCAATTCTGAATGGGAGTTTGCTCATTATTTGGCTGTTTGTCTGTTACTGATGTATAGGAATGCTTGTGATTTGTGCACATTGATTTTGTACCCTGAGACTTTGCTGAAGTTGCTTATCAGTTCAAAGAGATTTAGGGCTGAGACAATGAGGTTTGCTAAATAGACAATCCTGTCATTTGCAAACAGATAATTTGACTTCTTCTCTTCCTATTTGAATATGCTTTATTTCTTTCTCTTGCCTGATTGCCCAGGCGAGAACTTCCAATACTATGTTGAATAGGAGTGGTGAGAGAGGGCATCCTTGTCTTGTGCTGGTTTTCAAAGGGAATACTTCCAACTTTTGCCCATTCAGTATGATATTGCCTGTGGGTTTGTCATAAATAGCTCTTATTATTTTGAGATATGTTCCCTGAATACCTGGTTTATTACTGAGTGCTTTTAGCATGAAGTGGTCTTGAATTTTATCGAAGACCTTTTTTGCATCTATTGAGATAATCATGTGGTTTTTGTCATTGGTTCTGTTTATATGATGGATAACTTTCATTGATTTGTATATGTTGAACCAGCCTTGCATCCCAGGAATGAAGCTGACTTGATTATGGTGGACAAGCTTTTTGATATGCTGCTGGATTTGGTTTGCCAAATCCATGTTCATCAGGGATATTGGTCTGAAATTTTCTTTTATTGTTGTGTCTCTGTCAGGTTTTGGTGTCAGGATCATGCTGGCCTAATAAAATGAGTTAGTTAGGAGTCCCTCATCTTTTTCTATTGTTTGGAATAGTTTCAGAAGGAATGGTACCAGCTTCTCTTTGTAACTATTGTAGAATTCAGCCATGAATCCGTCTGGTCCTGGGCTTTTTTTGGTTTGTAGGCTATTAATTACTGCTTCAGTTCAGAACTTTTTACTGGTCTATTCAGGGATTTGACTTCTTCCTGGTTTAGTCTTGGGCGGATGTATGTGTCCAGGAATTTATCCATTCTTCTAGATTTTCTAGTTTATTTGTGTAGAAATGTTTATAGTATCCTCTGATGGTAATTTGTATTTCTGTGGGATCAGTGGTGATCTCCCCTTTATCACTTTTTATTCTGTCTATTTGATTCTTCTCTATTTTCTTCTTTATTAGTCTGGATAGTGGTCTATCTATTTCGTTAATCTTTTCAGAAAACCAGCTCCTTGATTCATTGAGTTTTTGAAGGGTTTTTCATGCCTCTATCTCTTTCAGTTATGCTCTGATCTTCGTTATTTCTTGTCTTCTGCTAGCTTTTGAATGTGTTTTCTATTGCTTCTCTAGTTCTTTTAATTGTGATGTTAGGGCGTTCTCCTATGGGCACTTAGTGATATAAACTTCCCCCTACACACTGCTTTAGCTGTTCCCAGAGATTCTGGTATGTTGTGTCTTTTTTCTCATTGGTTTCAAAGAACTCGTTTATTTCTGTCTTAATTTTGTTATTTACCCAGTAGTCATTCAGGAGCAGGTTGTGCAGTTTCCATGCAGTTGTTTGGGTTGGAGTGAGTTTTTTAATCCTGAGTTCTAATTTGATTGCACTGTGGTCTGAGAGACTATTTATTATGATTTCCATTCTTCTGCATTTGCTGAGGAGTGTTTTACTTCCAATTATGTGGTCAATTTTAGAGTAAGTGCTATGTGTTGCTGATAGGATGGAGAGTTCTGTAGATGTCTATTAGGTCCACTTGGCCCAGAGCTGAGTTCAAGTACTGGATAGCCTTGTTAATTTTCTGTCTCATTGATCTGTCTAATATTGACAGTGGGGTGTTAAAGTCTCCCACTATTATTGTGTGGGAGTCTAAGTCTCTTTGTAGGTCTCTAAGAACTTGCTTTATGAATCTGGGTGCTCCTGTATTGGGTGCATATATATTCAGGATAGTTAGCTCTTCTTGTTTCACTGTCTCCTTTACCATTATGTAATGCCCTTCATTGTCTCTTTTGATCTTTGTTGGTTTAAAGTCTGTTTTATCAGAGACTAGGATTGCAACCCCTTTCTTTTTGCTTTCCATTTGCTTGGTAGATCTTCCTCCATCCATTTACTTTGTTTTTTTTATTTTTTTTTTTATTTTTTTTTTTATTTTTGAGACAGAGTCTCGCTCTGTCGCCCAGGCTAGAGTGCAGTGGCCGGATCCCAGCTCACTGCAAGCTCCACCTCCTCGGTTTACACCATTCTCCTGCCTCAGCCTCCCGAGTAGCTGGGACTACAGGCGCCTGCCACCTCGCCCGGCTAGTTTTTTGCATTTTTTAGTAGAGACGGGGTTTCACCGGGTTAGCCAGGATGGTCTCGATCTCCTGACCTCGTGATCCGCCCGTCTCGGCCTCCCAAAGTGCTGGGATTACAGGCTTGAGCCACATCCATTTATTTTGAACCTAGGTGTGTCTTTGCACATGAGATGGGTCTCCTGAATATAGCACACTGATGGGTCTTGACTCTTTATCCAATTTGCTAGTCTGTGTCTTTTAATTGGGGTATTTAGTCCAGTTACATTTAATGTTAATATTGTTATGTGTGAACTTGATTCTATAATTATGATTCTAGCTGGTTATTTTGCCCACTAGTTGATGCAGTTTCTTTGTAGTATCAATGGTCTTTACATTTTGGTTTGTTTTTGCAGTGGCTGGTACAAACTTTTCCTTTCCATATTTAGTGCTTCCTCCAGGAGCTCTTGTAAGGCAGGCCTGGTGGTAACAAAATCCCTCAGCAATTGCTTGTCTGTAAAGGATTTTATTTCTCCTTCACTTATGAAGCTTAGTTTGGCTGGATATGAAATTCTGGGTTGATTTTCTTTAAGAATGTTGAATATTGGCCCCCATTCTCTTCTGGCTTATAGGGTTTCTGCAGAGAGATCCACTGTTAGTCTGATGGGCTTCCCTTTGTGGATAATCTGTCCTTTCTCTCTGGCTGCTCTTAACATTTTTCCTTCATTTCAACTTTGGAAAATCTGACAATTATGTGTCTTGGGGTTGCTCTTCTCAAGGAGTATCTTTGTGGTGTTCTCTCTATTTCCTGAATTGGAATGTTGGCCTGTCTTCTAGGTTGAGGAAGTTCTCCTGGATAATATCATGAAGTGTGTTTTCCAACTTGATTCTATACTCCCCATCACTTTCAGATATACCAATCAAATGTAGGTTTGATCTTTTCACATAGTTCCATATTTCTTGGAGACTTTGTTCATTCCTTTTCATTCTTTATTCTCTAATCTTGTCTTCATTTTTTATTTCATTAAGTTGATCTTCAATCTCTGATATCCTTTCTTCCACTTATCAATTTGGCTATTGATACTTGTGTATGCTTCATGAAGTTCTCATGCTGTGTTTTTCAGCTCCATCAGGTCATTTATGTTTTTCTCTAAACTGGTTATTCTAGTTACCAATTCCTCTACCCTTTTATCAAGGTTCTTAGCTTCCTTGCATTGGGTTAGAACATGCTCCTTTAGCTCAGAAGAGTTTGTTATTACTCACCTTCTGAAGCCTATTTCTGTCAATTTGTCAAACTCATTCTTAGTCCAGTTTTTTCCCTTGCTGGCAAGGAATTATCATCCCTTGGAAAATACGAGGCATTCTGGTTTTTGGAATTTTCAGCCTTTTCGTGCTGGTTTTTCCTCATCTTCATAGATTTATCTACCTTTGGTCTTTGCTGTTGGGACCTTCAGATGGAGTTTTTGCATGGTCTTTTTGTTGTTGTTGTTGCTGTTGTTGTTGTTGTTGTTGATGTTGATGCTATTGCTTTCTGTTAGTTTTTCTTCTAACAGTCAAGCTCCTCTTCTGCAGGTCTGCTGGAGTTTGCTGGGGGTCCACTCCAGACCTTGTTTGCCTGGGTGTCACCACGGGGGGCTGCAGAACAGCCAAGATTGCTGCCTGCTACCTCTTCTGGAGCTTCGTCCGAGAGGGGCACCCACCAGATGCCAGCCAGAGCCCTCCTGTATGAGGTGTTTGTCGACCCCTGCTGGGAAGTATCTACCAGCCACGAGGCACAGTGGTCAGGGACCCACTTGAGGAGGCAGTCTGTCCCTTAGCAGAGCTCAAGTGCTGTGCTGGGAGATCCACTGCTCTCTTCAGAGTCAGCAGGCAGGAACATTTAAGTCTGCTGAAGCTGTGCCCACAACTGCCCCTTCCCCCAGGGACTCTGTCCCAGGGAGATGAGAGTTTTATCTATAAGCTGCTGACTGGGACTCTGTCTTTCTTTCAGAGATGTCCTGCCTAAAGGGGAGGAATATAGAGAGGCAGTCTGACTCTGACCAGAGAGGGGGAAACTAGAGAAGCAGTCTGCAGCAGTGGGCTTGATCCAGTCTGAACTTCCCGATGGCTTTGTTTACACTGTGAGGGGAAAACCGCCTACCGAAGCCTCAGTAATGGCAGATGCCCCTCCCCGCGCCAAGCTCAAGCATTCCAGGTTGACTTCAGACTGCTGTGCTGGCAGCGAGAATTTCAAGCCAGTAGATCTTAGTTTGCTGGGCTCTGTGGGGGTGGGATCCGCTGAGTTAGACCACTTGGCTCCCTGGCTTCAGCCCCCTTTCCAGGGGAGTGAAGAGTTCTGTCTCACTGGCGTTCCAGGCACCACTGGGATATGAAAAAAAAAAAAAAAAAAAAAAAAACTCCTGCAGCTAGCTCATGGTCTGCCCAAATGGTCATTCAGTTTTGTGTTTGAAACCCAGGGCCCTTGTGGTGTAGGCACCCAAGGGAATCTCCTGGTCTGTGCGTTGTGAAGGACAGAAAGAGATGATAGCACCATCTCTCAGAGCATGGTCCCTCACAGCTTCCCTTGGCTAGGGGGGAGAGTTCCCCAACCCCTTGCACTTTCTGGATGAGGTGACGCCCCCACCCTGCTTCTGCTTGCCCTCCATGGGCTGCATCCACTGTCTAACCAGTCCCAATGAGATGAACCGGGTACCTCAGATGGAAATGGAGAAATCACCCACCTTCTGCATTGGTCTTACTGGGAGCTGCAGATTGGAACTCTTCCTATCCAGCCATCTTGCCTGGGAATCCACAGTGTTTTCACCACTATATGCCACCATCAGGACAGGAAGAGTATTCTTATTGTTCTACATCCTTGACAATACTTGCCATTGTGAAACTTGTTTAAAGTTCAAAATTTGATGGATCAAAAATTATAAACCATTATGATTTTATTGACATTTTGGTGATTACTAATGACATAGGACAAATCTTCATATTGTAATTGGTGGCTTGGATTTCCTCTTCCAGAAAGAGCCTAAGTGGAGGAAATGGCTAAAAATGGCAGATAGGAGACAGGACAAATGTGCAGCTGCCACTTAGATGAACAAAATACTATTTGGAGACTCACATTGTGAACTTTTGCTCCAAGAACGACTGCAGGAGCATACCAGAAAAACTGAAGAAATTCACAGGCCATTTCAAAGAAGCAGCTTGCCACTGCAAACACTGTGAGACAATCAAAAAACTGAGTACCCAAAGTGTGACAGGAAGAAATAATAACCTCTAAACACACATCCCTACTGGCGATAGTGAAAATCCAGATCACAGGAGAAGGATTTAACCTTATCTAGAGCCGAAGCAGATTTAGAGAGTTGAGAAAAATATAAAAGTAGAAGCAGCAATGGGAATAGCCCTGTAGGTATTCCTGTTCCTCAGCTAGAGCCCCGGGAAAGCTATTCCTGACCTTATCTCACAGGGGTGCTTAGGGAATGGAAGGCAGCCAGTGGAACTGGGAAGGGTCAGCAAGCAAGCTTATAGCCTGGAGCAAGATCTCAGCCCTGCTCTCCCACTGGCTGCCTGAATACAAACTCAGTGCTGTTGGGGAGATACGTGGGAGTGAGACTGGCCTTGCTGACTTTGTGGGAGCTGGGTAAGGCCTGTCACTGAGACCTTTCCTCCTCTTAGCTGGTGACCTTTATGACAGAGCAGAGGCAGCCGTAATCTCCCTGGGAACATAACTCCATTAGCCTGAGAACCACCTCCCATCACCCATAGTGACCACAGGAAGCCCCACCCAATGAGAGTCTGAGCTCAGGTCCACCTGGCCCTGACCCCACCTGATAGTTTTTCTCTACCTGCCGTGGTAACTGCAAACAAAGGACATAATCTTTGGAAGCTATATGGGTCCAACCATCACCTGAGAAACCCAAGTACTCATCCTGGCCAATGTAGGGCAAGATTATATCCCCCTTCTACTACTACAGCTGGCATTCTCTTGAAACACTATCTCTTGGCTGGAGGGCAACTAACTCAAGTCATTACAGCAACTCATAACAAAACATCTTGCTCCAAAAAAAAGGAGAAAACAACAGCTAATTCCACTGCCTGCAGGACCCTGGCCAACCAGAGGTCATGAGTCTGTCCATGTGACAACTTTCTGCGAGCATAACCAGCATTTGAGAAAACCAGTGCACCAAACAAAGGTGCACTATAAATGAGGATGCCCACAGAGTCCACTTCACTCTCCTGCCACCATCACTGGAGCAGGTGTTAGTATCCACAGCTGATAGACCTGAAAACCAATCCCATCACAGGACTCTTTTCAGATATTTCCCAGCACCAGCTGGAAGCCCTGCATCCCCACTGGGTGGCTAGACCCAGGAGGGCAATAACAATCACTGCAGTCTAGCCCTCAAGAAACCCAACCCCTAGAGAAAAGGGGAGAGCACCACATTAAGGGATCACCCTGTGGGACAAAAAAAATCTGAACAGCAGTCCTTGAGTTTCAGATCTTTTTACTGAAACAGTCTACCCAAATGAGAAGCAACCAGAAAAGTAATTCTGGTACTATGACAAAACAAGGTTCTCTAACACCCCCTAAAAGATCACACTAGCTCACCAGTAATGGATCCACACCAAGAAGAAATCTCTGAATTGCCAGAAAAAGAATATAGAAGGTCAATTATTAAGTTACTCAAGGAGGCACCAGAGAAAGGTGAAAGGTGAAAACCAACTTAAAGAAATTTAAAAAACAATATAGAACATGGATGAAAAAGTCTCCAGAGAAATTTATATCATAAAGAAAAGACAATCACAACTTCTTGAAATGAAAGACACACTCAGAGAAATACATTGGAAAGTTTCAACAATAGAACTGAATAACTAGAAGAAAGAATTGCAGAGCTCGAGACAAGGTTTTGGAAATAACCCAATCTGAAAAAGGCAAAGAAAAAAGGTTTTTAAAAATGAACAAAGCCTCCAGAAATGTGGGATTATGTTAAATGACCAAACTTAAGAATAACTGTTGATCCTGAGGAAGAAATCTAAAATTTGGAAAACTTATTTGAGGAAATAATCGAGGGACATTTCCCTGGTCTTGCTAGAGATCTAGACATCCAAATACAAGAAGCTCAACAAACACCCAGGAAATATATCGCAAAAAGATCATAAGCTAAGCACATAGTCATCAGGTTACCTAAAGTCAAGATGAAACTAAAAATCTTAAGATCTGTGAGGAAAAAGCATCAGGTAACCTAAAAAGGAAAACCTATCAGAGTAACAGCAGATTTCTCAGTGGAAACCTTGCAAGCCAGAATGAATTGGGGTTCTATCTTTAGCCTTCTGAAACAATATAATTATCAGCCAAGAATTTCATATCCAGCAAATCTAAGTTTCAGAAATGAAGGAGAAATATTTTTCAGACAAACAAATGCTGAGAGAATTCACCACTACCAAGCCAACACCACAAAAAAGAAAAAAAAAAATGCTAAAATAAAGTTCTAAATCTTGAAACAAAATGTCAAAATACACCGAAGTATAACCTCCTTAAAGCATATATCTCACAGGACCTATAAAACAATAACAGAATGAAAAAAAAAACACCAAGGTATTCAAGCAACAACTAGCATGATGAATAAAACAATACTCCACATCTCAATAATAACATTGAATGTAAATGGCCTAAATGTTTCACTTAAAAGACACAAACAGAAGAACGAATAAATATTCACCAACCAAATATTTGCTGTCTTCAAAAGACTCGCATAACATATAAGGACTCACATAAACTTAAGGAAGAGGGACAGAAAAAGATATTCCATGCAAATAGACAACAAAACAAGCAGAAATACCTAGCTATTCTTACATCAAACAAAACAGACTTTAAAGCAACAGCAGTTAAAAACGACAAAGCGAAACATTATAAAATGAGAAAAGGATTAGACCAACAGAAAAATATCACAATCCTAAATATATATGCACTTAACATTGGAGCTCCCAAATTTATAAAACAATTACTGCTCGACCTAAGAAATGAGATAGATGGCAACACAATAATTTTGGGAGACTTCAATACTCCACTGACAGTACTACATGGGTCATCAAGACAGAAAGTCAATAAAGAAACAATGGACTTAAACTATGCCCTACAAAAAATGGACTTAAAAGATATTTACAAAACATTCTACCCAACAACTGCAGAATATGCATTATTTCCATCCGCACATGGAACATTCCTCAAGATAGACCATATGATAAGCCATAAAAAACAAGTCTCAAAAAATTTAAGAAAATCTAAATTATGCCATTGTGGTGATCTCTCTCAGATCACAATGAAACAAAATTGGAAATAAAAGGAACCCTCAAAAGTATACAAATGCATACGAATTAAATAATCTTCTGAATGATCCTCGGGTGAGCTATTAAATCAAGATGGAAATTTTAAAATTCTTTGAGCTTAACAATAATAGTGATGCAACCAATCAAAACCTCTGAGATACAGCAAAAGCAGTGCTAAGAGGAAAGTTCATAGTATTAAATGCCTATATCAAAAAGTCTGAAAGAACACAAATAGACAATCTAAGGTGACACCTCAAGGAACTAGAGAAACAAGAAAAAACCAAACCTGCCAGGCATGGTGGCTCACACCTGCAATCCCAGCACTTTGGGAGGCCGAGGTGGGTAGATTATGAGGAGATCGAGACCATCCTGGATAACACGGTGAAACCCCATCTCTACTAAAAGTACAAAAAATTAGCCAGGCGTGGTGGTGGGCACCTTTAGTCCCAGCTACTCGGGAGGCTGGGGCAGGAGAATGGTATGAACCTGGGAAGTGGAGCTTGCAGTGAGCCGAGATCGCGCCACTGCACTCCAGCCTGGGCAACCAAGTGGGACTCTGTCACAAAAAATTAAATAAATAAAAAATACCAAACCCAAACCCAGCAGAAGAAAAAAATAACCAAGATCAGAGCAGAATTAAATGAGATTGAAACAAACAAACAAACAAAATACAAAAGATAAGTGAAACAAAAAGCTGGTTCCTTGAAAAGATAAACAAAATTGATACATCATTTGTCCATTTGTGAGATTAACCAAAAAAGAAGAGAGAAGATTCAAATGAGCTGAAATAGAAATGAAATGGGAGATATTACAACTAACACCACATAAATACAAAAGATCATTCAAGATTACTATGAACAACTTTATGCACACAAACTAGAAAACCTAGAGATTATGGATAAATTCCTGGAAATATACAGCATTCCTAGATTAAACCAGGAAGAAATAAATCTCTGAACAGACCAATAACAAGTAGCAAGACTGAAATGGCAGTATAAATATTGCCAACAAAAAAAGTCCAGGATTAGATGGATTCACAGCTGAATTCTATCTGACATTCAAAGAAGAATTGGTACCAATCCTACTGAAACTATTCCAAAAAAAAAGAAAAACAGAGAAAGAGGGAATCCTCCCTAAATCGTTCTATGAAGCCTGTATTACCCTAATACCAGAAGCAAGAAAGGACATAGTGACAACAACAACAACAACAACAAAAACTACAGACCAATATCTCTGATGAACATAGATGAAAAATCTTCAACAAAATATTAGCCAACCAAATTCAACAGCATATCAAAAAGATAATACTCTAAGATCAAGTGGATTTCATACCTGGGATGCAGGATTGGTTTAACATACACAGGTCAATAAATAAACAGAATTAAATAAACACCATATAAACAGATTTAAAAACAAAAATCACATGATGATCTCAGTAGATGCAGAAAAAGCACTTGACAAAATCCAGCATCACTTTATGATTAAAAACCTCAGCAAAGTCAGCATATAACAGACATACCTTAAGGTAATAAAAGTCATCTATGACAAACCCACAGCCAATATTATACTGAATGGGGAAAAATTGAAAGCATTCCCCCTGAGAACTGGAACAAGACAAGGATGCCCACTCTCACCACTTCTATTCAACATAGCACTGGAATTCCTAGCCAGAGCAATCAGACAAGAGAAATAAATAAAGGACATCTAAATTGGTAATGAGGAAGTCAAATTGTTGCTGTTTGCCACTAATATGATTGTATGCTTAGAAAATCCTAAGACTCATCCAAAAGCCTCCTAGATCTGATAAATGAATTCAGTAAAGCTTCAGGATACAAAATCAATGTACACAAATCAGCTGCACTGCTATACACCAACAGCAACCAAGCTGAGAATCAAATCAAGAATTCAACCCCTTTTACAACAGCTGCAAAAATAAAATAAAATACTTAGGAATATACCTAACCAAAGAGTTAAAAGATCTCTACACAGAAATCTACAAAACACTGCTGACAGAAATCATAGACAACACAAACAAATAAAAACACATCCCATGCTCATAGATGGGTAGAATCAATATTGTGAAAATGACCATACTGCCAAAAAGCAATCTATAATTTTAATGCAATTTCCATCAAAATACCATCATCATTCTTCACAGAACTAGAAAAGCAATCCTAGGAACACACTATTCAACAAATGGTGCTTAGATAATTTGCAAGCCACATGCAGAAGAATGAAACTGAATCCTCATCTCTCATCTTTTACAAAAATCAACTCGAGATGGATCAAAGACTTAAATCTAAGACCTGAAACCATACAAATTCTAGAAGATAATATCAGAAAAACTATTCTAGACATTGGCTTAACCAAACAGTTCATGACCAAGAACCCAAAAGCAAGTGCAACAACAAAGACAAATAGATCAGACTTAATTAAACTGAAAAGCTTCTGCACAGTATAAGAAATAATCAGCAGAGTAAACAGACAATCCACAGAGTGGAAGAAAATCTTCACAAACTATGCATCTGACAAAAGACTAATTTCCATCATCTACAAAGAACTCAGCAAGAAAAAAACAATCCCATCAAAAAGTTGGCTAAGGATATGAATAGACAATTCTCAAAAGAAGATATACAGATAACCAACAAACATGAAAAAATGCTCAAGATCACTATCAGGAAAATGTAAATCAAACCCACAATGCAATACAATCTTACTCCTGCAAGAAAGGTCATAATTTAAAAATAAAAAATAATTGATGTTGGTGTGGATGTGGTGAAAAGGGAACATTTTTACACTGCAGGTGAGACTATAAACTAGTATGACCACTATGGAAAACAGTGTGGTGATTCCTTCGAGAACTAAAGTAGAACAACCATTTGATCCAGCAATCCCACTACTAGGTGTCTACCTAGATGAAAAGAAAAAAGATACTTGCACACTCGTTTATAGCTGCACAATTTGAAATTGCAAAAATATGAAACCCACCCTAAATGCCCATCAATCAACAAGTGGATAAAGAAAATGTGATACATATATATACACATACCATGTGATACATATATACACCATGTGATATACACACACACACACACCATGAAATACTACTCAGCCATAAAAAGGAACGAAACAAGGGCATCTGCAGCAACCTGGATGTAGTTGGAGACCATTATTCTAAGTGAAGTAATTCAGGAATGGAAAACCAAACATTGTATGTTCTCTCTTTTAAGTGGGAGCTAAGCTATCAGAATGCACAGGCATAAGAATGACATAATGGACTCTGGGGACTTTGGTTAAAGGATGGAAGGGGGTGAGAGATAAGAGACTATACATTGGGTACAGTGTGCACTGCTCAGGTGAGGGGTGCACCAAAATCTCAGAAATCACACCTACAGAACTTATCTATGTAACCGAACACCACCTGTTCTCCAAAAACTATTGAAATAACAATAATAATAAATAAAATATGTACATAAAAAAGAGACTATGTGATTTTTTTCTGTCATATTCTTTCCCTTATTGGCAGGTGAAAGTTCCTTGTGTATTCTAAATACTAATTTTTTTCAGCTATATATGTTGCCAAGTTTTCTCCTAATTTTTTTTACCTATTTTTTGCTATTTTTTAAAATGAAAAAAGAGTTCCTTAATTATAATGAAGAAAAATTGACTGGTATTTTCCATTGGTTTTGTCATTTTGTGTCTGTTTATAAATTCTTCCTGATCTCAGCTCATAAAGGTGTTCTCAGATTTATTCTTTCAAATCTTAAAATGTTGCCCTTCAGATTTATATCTTTATTCCATCTGGAATTGATTTTTGTGCTGTACAAAAATTAGAATCTCAGTTTAATTTTTTCCATACGAATAATCAATTTTTCCACATAATTTATTTTTTAAAAATTATTTCCCACCTATCTGCAATGAAACCTCTATCATATGTCAAGTCTCATTTGTGTGATCTGTTTCAGGGTGCCCTATTCTGCACCACTTAGATACTTACCCTGTGTCAGTGACACTGAACTAGTGTCTCAGTGTATTTATAGCTATAGTTTATAATAAAAAAATCTGGATATTAAGTAGAGCTAACACCCCTATGGTCTTCCTATTTAAGTGTATATAGACTATTCTTGGCTCTTGGTTTTTCTACATAAAAATTAGAATCAGCTCATTACATTTGCAACAACCTCTCCTATCTCCAAACAGAAACCTGATTTGGAACTTTATTGGACCATCATTAACCCATAGATTAATAGAGGAAGAAATAACATCTTTAAAATATTGTCTTCCAGTCCATGAATATGGTACATCTCTTCCTTTATTTAGGTCTTTAATAACTTTAATTAAAGTTTTATAATTTTCTCTATAAAGGTGTTGCTCACGTATGATTATATTAATTCCTCTACATTTGATGTTTTGATAATATTTTAAAAGGTGTCATTTTAAATTTCAATATTCTAAATATTTTTTGTGTTGTATAGAAATTGATACTTGTATATTGATTCTTAAATCTAAAAATCTTGAGAAATGAGTTAATACATTTTTACCATATTCTTTTGGATTTTCTTCACGATTTAATTTTTTGACAGTGATAACAATTTGTTTATTTCCTGGTAATATGTATGCTTTTTTTCTTGACATTTTTTACTGTCCAGACTCTCTGAATAGAAGAGAGGGGACATCTTTACTCTCAATCTCAAAGGGAAGCTTTTATGATGGATACTGTTTTCTATATATTTTTTAATAGATACCTTTTATTATGCCAAGTTTCTTTCGATTGCTAGGTTGTTAAAACAATAATTTTATTTAAATTTTCAATGGGTGTTATTTTATCACATCCTTTTTCTACATATATTAAAATTATATGGCTTTTCTTTTCTGTTAATGTGGTAAATGACATTAATTAATATTCTATTTTTATACTTATCTTTTATTCATGGAATAAACTCAAACTGATCATTCATTCATTTCACAAGTATGCCCTTTACCCCAACTTGCCAAACACTCTCTGGGCATTACATAAATTACCTTGTAAGAGTATTATAGCAACAAAGCTGTAAAAAGATGTAATGGTGTTCAGAAAATGGGACACCTGAAACTGAGAATTTTGAAAGTGTTAACATTGGTCCTGAAAAGGGCTAGTGCATGCTACTGAGAATAAGTAGCTAAGGTAGGATAAATAACATAATCATTAAAAGATAGGAAGTCAATGAACTGAGAGAGTAAGATCTTAAAGGGATTACCTATGTGACTGTTGAAATCTCTAAGAGTTAAGAAGAGAATAGTGTTGGAGAGAGTAAGACAGCTGGGAGCTAAAATTTTAAGGAATGGGGATGAATGAACCAGTCTCAGTCACTGACTGCAAGAAAGGAGAGTTGTGTTAACTGATAATCTGAAATGCAAAATTTGAGTGCAGGCTTCAGAGAAGACAGAAAGAATGATCTGGAACATCACTGAAGCTCAAGGTTTAATTCTGGGAATAGGGAGAAGTGTGGAGGGAGAATAATCCACCACTTGAGACTGAACAGACAGTATTAGGAGCAGTTTCCTCTGGTGAAAGTCAGGTTTCCACAAAAGCAAGAAAGTGAAGTAAGCATTTAAGCAAAAGGTTGAGAACATAAGAAGTTTAGCCAATGACTCAATGTTAGCTCCAGAAGGCCCAGTGGAAAGATTTCTGGTGATGAAGAAATGTGGGAGAGGAAGAGAATAGAATGTTCAGATGAATGGGAAGAGAGAACAAGAGATGGGGATGACAAAAGAATACAATGTTTTTTGTAAAACTAACATAGAAAAATATAGCAAGCATAACCATATTGTTTCTGATCATCTGTAGGTAGAGTAATGATAAGGCTGAGTTTAGGAGAGTACAGAGCAATAGGGATTTGGCTGCCCTCTTCATTTCTGTTTATAAAAACCTTTCAGACTTGGAAACAGGCATTCTTATTCTTGTGTACATGATGTGCTCTTTTGACCCAACCAATGGAAAGGGGTTGAGATATACTTTTTCTGTTATATTTATTATACATTTTATATACTGATTATTAGATTTGCTAAAAATATTTTAAGGCTTTCCATCTGTGTACACAAGTACAAATGTCCTGTAAGTATTCTCATTCTATCTTTGTCAAGTTTCGTTATTAAGGTTATACTAATTTCTAAAATGAGTTGGGTAATGTTCTTTTTCTACAGTCTAGAAAAATTTGTGTAATACTGGAATTGTTTGTCCTTTGAATATTTGATAGAACTCACCCCTAACATCACGCAAGGGCCTAGCGTTTCCCTTGAAGGACTTTTAAATAGTGATTAAATTGTTTTAACGCAAGGATCAGCAAACTTTTTCTTCCTTCTATTATAGAGGTCCAGATAGTAAATATTTTAGACTCGGTGGGCCACATGCAGACTCTGTCACATGTTCTCTTTCGGTTTTGTTTTTTTTATTTTATAAATTTTAAACATGTAAAAACCATCCTTACCTTGCAGGCCATACAAAAACTGACCACAGTGCAGATTTAGCTCATACTCCGTCATTTGCCAATTTCAGCTGATAAACAAAAACAAACTCAGTTTCTCTCTACTCTCGCAGCACATTTTTGACACTGGATGTATAGGTATTTCTCCCTACCATCAAGCAAGCTATCAGTTCTGCAGTAGGCATCAGCTAAAGTCCTTTAATTCAATTCGGTTCTGACACTATCTGCCCAGAGCTCAGGGAAATACTTAATATCTACCAGTTTATTATACATAATATTTTAGACACAAATAGATAGCCAACGAAATACACAGTGGGAGGTCTGGAAAGGTCTCAAGCCTAGGTGCTTCTGTTACCATGCAGTTGGAGTGCTACACCCTCCCAGCACGTGGATGTGTAAACGCCCTTGTGTTTGGCTATTTGCAAGCTCTATCAACCACATTCCACTTGGGTTTTTATGGAGGCTTCATTATGTAGACATGATTGAAGCTGAAACGTTCCAATCCTCTAATTATGCCTTGCTCTTTCTGGTGAGAAGCTCCCATCCTGAAGCTGCCTAGGAAAGGTCAGCCATCAATCATTAACATACAAAAAGACACCACTTGGACATTCCAAGGATTTTAGGAGATTAGACCAATGAAAACCAAATATTTATTTCACAATATTATACCAGTTTTAATGGACAAATGATATTCAGGTTTTCTATATCTTCTTGAGTCACTTGGTAGATAATATTTTTCTAGGAATTTGTTCCTTTAAGCTTTCAATGTATTGGAATAAATTGCTTTAAATGTCTTCATCATTTTAGTATCTACAGTATCTGAAGGTACGTCCACTTTTCATTTCTAATATTGTTTGCCTTTTTTCATTTTTTTCTGATTGTGCTTGACAGAAGTTTATTGATTTTGCTAATCTAACAAATATTTGATTTTTTGTTTTGTTTGTCCTTTCTATTTTATGTTTGTTTTCCATTTCATTAATATATACTCTTATTTTCATTATTTATTTCCTTCTACTTTCTTGGAGATTACTTGGCTCTTTATTTTCTCACTTATTAAGATGTGTAAACTAAAAAGTGACTGAGGCAAACCTCAAGTGTTTAGAGGTTTATTTTGCCAAGGTTGAGGATGCACCTAGGAAAAAGAAACACAACTTACAGTAAAATCTGTGACTTGTGCTTTTTCCAAATAGAGTTTTTGAAACTTCAATATTTTAAGAGGAAAGAGCAAGCAGAAAAGGAAGAAAAAAAGGAGGGAGAATAGGCAATGAAGCAAGTGGTTACATCTTGTGAGGCTTTGATTAGCACTCAGTAAATCCTGTCTTTCTTAATTGGAGACAAAGTCTCACTATGTTTCCCAGATTGGTCTCAAACTCCTGGGCTCAAGTGATCTTCCCATCTTGGCCTCCCAAGGTGCTAGGATTACAGATGTGAGCCATTGTAGCTGGCCAGTGCTCAGTAAATCTACATTCTACATGTGGAAAGAAGGGAGTACAGGAAAAAGTTAATTATGCATTTGTCTCATCACCAGGAAATCTACATTTTCCATAAGATAAAGTAAGTATGTGAAATTACAGCTGTTTGGGAACAAAAAGAAGGCAGTGTTCTGCATGACTCAGTTTCCAAGCTTAAATTTCCCTTTGGCATAGTAAGTTTGGGGTCCAGATATTTTATTTTTTCACAGATGTATGCATAACTCGTTTTCAGCTTTACTAACTGAAGTTCTTAAAGTGTTTTTCCTCTAATAATGCTTTAGCTACTTCCCATAAATTCTGGTAGATAATGGTTTTGTTACTCTGGTTTATATACAAATTTTCTTTAGGATTTCTTCTTTATATATGAATTATTTCTAAATATGTTTTATAAAAAGCACTGTAACACTCATTCTGGGGCTTCAGAGGCCACAGGCACCGCCGCCAGATGCTGCTGTGGGGCTGGCCTCATTGCCCGCTGCACAAAGGTTTGGACAAATTATAATCTGCAGAAAGGACTGGCTTGGCCTCAGGAAGGAACCATTCATTTCTATACCATCCTGCAGTTAGACCTCTTCTAAGGTGACCTTTTCTAATGTGAGGGCAAACGGCCTGAGGCCCCATATGTGCAGGCTCTCTTGACCTTACAGGGTAATCCAGACCTTTGCCAACAGTGTAGGATTGATCCAGTCCTCCCATTTGCTATCTCAGAAGATGCTGCAAGGGGCAATCCCAGAGAACTAAAGAAACAAACCCCAGAAGCATCTCCAGCAGGGAAGTCAGCTCCCTCCAGCCTGCTTTTCCAGGTCCACCCCATCCTTCCTATCCAGTTTCTCTCTCTTGCTTGCCCCCTGAAATCTTCACCCTAGACAAGCCCGTCTCACTCTTGCCCCGTCAACAGATGCCTGGTGAATTTGGTCACAGTAAGGGTCAGTTCCCCTTCTCTCTACAGAACTTAAGGCCAATTAGTGGGGATCTCGGTAAGCCTTCAGATGACCCTGAAATATATAGAAGCTTTCCAGAATAACCAAGTATTTGAACTCTCCTGGAAAAACATTGTTACTTTTGATTCAAACCCTGACTAACACTGAAAAGCAGGTCGCTCTGCAAGCAGCAGAGAAAAGTGGGAACGAGCTTTGTGTCACATAGTGTCAGGGAAGAGGCTGAACGTTGAGGCTGAACGTTATCCAACGGGAAGAGAAGCAGTACCAGTGGATGACCCTAAAAGGGATCCCAATGATGAGATGGGAGAATGGAAGTGGAGACATTTGCAGGTGTACACAATGGAGGGCTTGCGTACGACTAGAACTAATTCTCTCAATTATACCAATCTATCCATGATAGACCAGGGATTTGATGAGAATCCCACTGCCTTCCTGGAAAGGCTAAGAGAGGCCTTGGTAAAGCACATCTCTCTGTCTCCTGATTCAGTTTAGGGACAATTAATCCTAAAGGAAAAATTTATTACTCAGACAGTCCCTGATGTGAGGAAGAATCTGCAGAAATAGGCCCTGGGGCCAGAGAGTACTTTAGAGAACCTCCCTGAAAGTGGCCACCATGCAAGCACACAAATCCCAGGATTCCTGCGGTGCACCTGTTAACTGCTACGGATGTGGTAAGCCAGGGCATTTTAGGAAGGATTGCCCAGGCAGCATGAGGAAGCCACCTCAATCCTGTCCAATCTGCAACAGGGACCACTGGAAGATGGACTGTCCCCAGGGACACTGCTCACTGGGCCCAGAGCCAATCTCCCAAATGGTCCAGCAGAACTGATGGGTCCTGGGGCCCCTCTCCCCAGCTGCAGTGGTCCAGACCACCATTACCATCCAGGAGCCCCAAGTAACTCTAGAAATCAAAGGAAGGAAAGTGAACCTCCTTCTGGACACCAGGGCTGGTCTTTCAGTTCTCCTCTCCTCTCTTAGCATGACCATGAGGGGTGTCTCAGGAAGGTCTTTAACCCAATATATTCCCAACTTGTGAGTTGTAGCTGGGGAGGCCTCTTGTTTACCCATGCCTTTCTAAATATACCTGAAAGTCCAACTCCTCTGTTGGCCAGGGATATTCTGACCTGTATGGGACCACCACCCTGATGGCCCCAGGACAAACTCTTTGTCTCCCCCTGAGGAGATTGCCCAGAAGTTTGGGCAATTCAAGGGGAAACTGGTTAGGCCACAACTGCTATACTGGTCTGGGTCCACTTTAAGGATTCCATCTCCTTTCCTAGCCAGAAACAATATGCCTTCAAACCAGAAATTAGGAAAGGACTGGAAGCCATCATTGATAACTTAAGGTTGCAAGGCCTCCTCAAGCCTTGCAATAGCCCTTGTAATATCCGGATATTGGGGGTACAAAAACCTAACGGGGAATGGAGACTAGCTCAGGACCTCCACCTCATTAATGAGGCTGTAGTTCCAATTCACTTGCTGGGTCCCAATTTGTACAACCTGCTATAGCTCAAATACCTGAGGGAATGAAATGGTTCACAGTCCTGGACGTAAAGGATGCCTTCTGCATACTGTTACACCCCAACTCCTAGTATTTGTTTGCATTTGAGGATCCCTCTAACCAAACCACCCAGTTAACCTGGACAGTGTTGCCTCAGGAATTCTGAGACAGCCCCCACTTGTTTGGGAAGGCATTGTCAAGGGACCTCTCCACATTCCTTTATCCTCAGGTTAAAGTTTCACAATATGCAGATGATAGTTTTCTTTGTGCTCCAACTGAAGAAATCTCTCAGGAGAGCAGTAAAGCTCTTCTTAATTTTCTGGTTAACAGAGGATATAAGGTTTCAAAATCTAAAGCTCAGCTCTGTCAGACTTCAGTGAAATACCTAGGTTTGGTCTTGTCAGAGGGGACCAGGGCACTGGGCAAAGAAAGGATTAAGCCTATCTCCTCCTTTCCCCTCCTCAAAACCCTCAAGCAACTGAGGGGTTTCATAGGCATTACACGATTCTCCAGACTGTGGATACCTGGGTATGGTGAAGTAGCTCGTCCCTTATATCACTTAATAAAGAAGACTCAGGCAGCTAAAACTCACTCTGTAAATTGGGAACTGGAGGCTAGAAAGGATGTTGACCAACTCTAACAAGCCTTACTTAAAGCACCAGCCCTTAGTTTCCCCATAGGGAAGATGCTTAATGTTTATGTGTCACAAAGAATGGGAATGGCCCTGGGAGTTCTAACCAAGGCTTGAGGTTCAGCCCACCAGCCTGTAGGATACCTAATAAGGAGCTTGATTTGGTAACCAAAGGATGACTGCCCTGCCTCTAGGCAGTTGCAGTAATAACCTTGCTGACACCAGAGGCTACTAAGTTACTATGGGCAATAACTTAACCATTTATACTCTAAATAATGTGGCAGGACTATCTTCTAAGGGGAATAGCTGGCTAAAGGACAACCATCTCCTTAGGTATCAAGCTCTGTTATTAGAGGGATCTTCAGTACAATTAAGAACCTGCCCCTCCCTAAATCCAGCCACCTTCCTCTCAGAGGAAGCTGGAGAGCTTAAATATGACTATGAGAACAGATAGTAGTACAAACCCATGTAGCCAGAAAAGACCTCAAGGAAACCCCCTTAGATAACCCAGACTGGATTCTCTTCATGGAAAGAAGTTCTTTTGTAGAATAAGGGATACATAAAGCAGGTTATACAATAGTTACTCTGGTTGATCCTGTTGAGAGCGCCTCTCTCTCCTTGGACACCGGAGCTCAACTAACCAAGCAAACTGCCCTCACAAGGGTACTCGAATTAAGCAAAGAGAAAGCAGTTAACATTTATACTAACTCTAAGTATGCTTTCCTAGTCCTCCATGCCCCTGCCACTATCTGGAAAGAAAGGAACTTCCTCACAGCTAACAGGCCTTCCATTAAATACCATCAGGAAATTAATAGACTATTCTCAGTTTTCCTCCCACAGGAAGTGGTGGTAATACATTGTAAAGGCCACCAAAAACGGATGGATGAAGTGGCCAAGGGAAATAGGTTGGCAGACCAAGCAGCTAAATCAGCAGTGAGAAGATTCCAGATTTCTGATCCACTTGAAGCCCCATTAATCTGGGAGGGCCCCATAAGAGAAATAGAACCTCAATATTCTCCAGTGGAAATAGAATGGGCCACTTCTTAGGGATACATCTTTCAGTCCTCAGGATGGCTACAATCAGAGGATGACAAGCTTCATCTACTGGCTGCCAACCAATGGAAAGTTCTTAAAAGCCTTCACCAGGCCTTCCACCTAGGTAAGGAGAAAACCTATCAGTTGTCTCAGAGATTGTTCTCAGGTACAAACCTAATACAAATGGTTAAACGGGTTGTTAATGCTTGTGAGACTTGACTTAAAAATAATCCCCTCAACCAATGGCTTCTTCCCTCAGGAATCCAAAGGACAGGAGGCTATCTAGGGAGAGACAAGCAAATGGATTTCAGCCTTATGCCAAAGGAAAGGGGCATCCAGTATCTCCTAGCATGGATAGGACAATTTCCATGTCAGACAGAGAAAGACTCTGAGGTAACAAAAGTACTAATTAATGAGATAATTCTTCACTTTGGATGCCCTAAGTAACTCCAGAGCAATAATGGTCCCTCATTCAAGGTCATTGTCATCCAGGAGGTCTCAAAAGCACTAGGCATACAGTACCATCTTCATCATGCTTGGAGACCACAGTCCTCGGGAAAGGTAGAAAAGACAAGTGATATTATCAAAAGGCATCTCAGGAAACTGTCTCAATAGACTCATCTCCCCTAGACTACCTGTCTCCCCATAGCCCTACTACATAGTAGAACCATGCCTTCAAAGCTTGGTTTCAATCCCTTTGAAGTGATGTATGGATAGCATTTTCACACCAATGATTTCTTACTAGACCAAGAAATCTCTGATTTGATTAAACATGTAACTTCTTTGGCCCATTTCCAACAGGAACTGAAACAACTGTTGGACGTCCAACCCTGCCAACTAGGACCACCTCTATTGAACCCAGGAGACCTAGTACTGGTAAAGGCAGTCCCTTCCCTTTCTCCCTCTATAAGCCAAACTGGGAGGGACTTTATATTGTACTTCTTTCTACTCGTACGGCAATGAAGGTCACTGGAACAGATTCTTGGATTCATCATGTCTGAGTAAAGGCCTGGAAAACCAACAGAATTACCTCTGTCAAACCGGAAGAGCACCCAAAGTACCAATGGGAAGATATTGGGGACGTCAAGCTAAAAATCACAAAAGATAAGTATTAATAATTAACCTTCCATGAATATCCTCTTTATAGTCTTGCATATGCTTGCTGTTCTTACCTTCATTCTGTTCTATACCACGGGGTACAATGTTGTTTGCAGAATAATTAGTATATTTCATCTCTTATTTCTGTAATCTTTGGCACTAGATTCTTTCCTTTTAACCCGTTTTTGTATAATACACGTATTTGATCCATGCATACCTAACCTTGTAAAACTTGTTTCTTCTCACCTAGAGGCCATCAAATTCTAAATGGTCAGGCAACAAGAGCCTTGGACAATGGCTCCCTTTTGCTGGGGACCCTTAGGTAGACCTGTGGGAGGAATCTGATTGCTGTCCTCCTCAAAACAATACCCCCTGTCAGCAGGACGTAGCTAAGACTGGTCATCATCTGTATTCTAACAGCAGTTAGATGTGCCTCTTCAGAGGTGGGGAAATGATAGGGACAGGAGGCAAGGAAACTCTGGGCAGAAGAGGGCAGGTCCCCGGCAAGCACCCCACCCTCAAGCCAAAAAGCCTGATACCACAAACCAAAGTGAGAAATTCACGTCACTGTTTTCCCGCTGGAATGTTGTCTCTTCCAAACCACTCATGGCCCGCCCCACCCCAATCCTGCACCCATAAAAACTCCAGGCTCAGCTGGCAGACACAGGAGAAGCAGCTAGACGTTGGAGGCTACAGTTGGACATTGGATAGAAGCAGTTTGATTTCAGAGGGACAGCTTGACAGCGTACCTTCAGAGAGGAGTCCAGCCAAGGACAGCTGGACTTTAGAGGAAGACTGCCTTCCCATTCTGTCCCCTTTCAGCTCTCTTTCCCGCTGAGAGCCACTTTCATCGGCAATAAAATCCCCCACATTTACCATCTTCAATTCATTCGTGCAACGTAATTCTTCCTGGATGCCAGTCAAGAACTCAGTGCCAAGAGTGTGGGTACAAAAGGTTGTCACACTGACTCTCCACTGAGCTGTTAACACTTAAGCCATCCATGGACAGCAAAGCAAAAAGGGTACTGTGGCACTCTTCCTGGTATTTCAGGGGTCATAGACACGCCCCCAAGATGCTGCCGCAGGCCTGGTATGAAGTTTACTCTTTCTGGTGCCCAAAAGCACTTGCCCTGGCTCCTGCACCCACTCACCTGCACTCCCCCTCCCATGAGGGGTGGACCAGCCAGTGAGTGGACTTCGCCCCTGCCAGCTCTGAAGCAGCCAGCTAGAGCTCGTGCACTCCAGCTCCCACCTGCGAAGGGGTCAGGAAATATCCTGCTTCATTTCTTCATTTTCTATCTACAGAATCTGTTTATTTGTTAGATAATTATTTTATTAAAATTTTCTAGCTTAATTTTATTGTGGTCAATAACATGGTATGCAAAATGACAGTCTTTAGAAAACTGACCCGTACTTTAGGGTTCAGTATGAAGTAACTTTTTTAAATGTTCCATTTAAACCCATTTATGTGTTTGAGGAAAAAATGTTTACACTTTAGTTGTAGGACACCCTGATTATTTTATCGTTAATCATGTTCAAATAGTCTACATCTTACTTTTTTCTACTGTATTTGTCAGTCCGTTACTGAGAGAAATACATTAAAATCTCTGAAAGTTGTTAATCCTCTTATTTTTATGCTTTTTGCCCAAAATCTATTTTGTATGATAAAAATAAACTTATACCACATTTCCTTTGTCTGGGTTTTGTCTAAAACATGTTTCTGTTCTTTTACTCTTAAGTTTGTGCAGCATTATGCTTTTGGTGTGTCTCTTGTAATCAGTCTACATTCTCAATTTTATTTTATTTTTCTGATTATCCATCCAGTAATCTTGTATTTTTTGACTGAAGCATTTGGATTTCTTTCTACCTGAATTTTTTTAACCCTGTCTTTTCTGTTTTTCACTTTCTTTCTTATGTCACTTTAGATTGTAGAATGTTTTATACCATTATGAATTTAGTCATTGAACATTCTATGTGTTCTCTTTTGGTGGTTACCCCAGAAATTTCAATATGCATAGTTAATTTCACAATGTTAAAAATTGATCAATATATTTTTCTTCTACCTGTACACTACAATGGTCTTAGAATACTTTAATTTCACGTAATTCCCTCCTAACTTGCATGCTATTAATATCAAGAATTTTATTTCTGTATTGCTTTTTAACTCCAAAGAATTGTTTGTATAAATAATCAATGTTTGCTAAAATTTATCCTCATATTTACAACTTTCTTCACTTTCATTTCTTCTTGCATCTCTGATCTTTCTTCACTTTTCTTCAGCTGAAGTAAAACGTTTCAAATTTCCTTTAGTTAGCCTCTGGTCGTGGCAAACTGTCTCAGTTTGTCTTGTCTGAAATGTTCTTATTTCACCCCCAAGCAGAAGGTACAGCCTTTACTGTTTCACCTTAGTGAGAGATGTTTTTTATTTAATCCCACGCTGTGGGCAAATTCTGGGCTTGCTTTTTCATGCCTAAGCCACACTCCAAAATCACTACCCTCAAAATGCAGATAAAGTTGACGTTCACCAGGTTAAAATAATACCCCAGCCTCAATCCTCTGTTTACTTATCTGGGTTCCCGATTTTATTTTAGTTTTGGACTTAATATTTCTTACTTTTAGCTCATCCCTTTTCAAAAATTTAAAAATATATGTTTAATCCAGTATTTTTTAAAAGGTTAAGTTACTTAGCACTATGTTTTAATTACTCATATGACAATATTTCAATATTTTTTCATTTTATATCATAGCATTTGTAAATAATGTTTTTAAAGAATTTATGTTACACAGAATATATGTGCTATAGTTTATATTGTCATTCTTCTAATGTTGGGTTTTCATTTCCAGTTTTTACTACTATAAATAATACAAAAAGGGAAACCATAAAGCAGAAAAAAAAACAAGTGAAAAGAACACAAACATTTCAGAGGCAATACATTTGCTTTTCTTCAATTATTTGAAAATGTGAACATTTTTCTGTCCTGTTTTTTTTTTTTTTAATTCCTTTTACAGATTTATCTATCAATGTCTTTGTACATATATATTTTTTGAGACAGAGTTTTGCTCTTGTTGCCCAGGCTGGAGTGCAATGGCGCAATCCCAGCTCACTGCAAGCTCTGCCTCCCGGGTTCAAGCAATTCTCTCACGTCAGCCTCCTAAGTCAGCTTAGCTCCCATATGCCAGGCATCTTCAAATGCTAATCATATGTAACTACAACTTTGAGAGGTATACTGTAAAGTTAGAAATTCACAGATTTAGGAAGATGGTTTCTGACTGATTTTAATTATTGTATTCATATACATACACAACAATTCATAATATCTAGATTTTTTCCAATATTATATTTTCTTGATTGACACACATATGAACACAGAAACTGACACAGATAATAATAGGATGTGTAAAAATGCAGATATTCGCACATTTAGTTTATTTTTTTGCAGCTTTTATAGGTAGACATAACCTTTACTTTGAGCTAACTGTGAAAAACAAGGTGATACAGCATAACTTGGACTCTTCTCAAAAGTTAGGGAAAAAAAGAGGCATTGCAGGAAAAGAGGACAGTACCGATAATAAAAATGACTTGCTTTGTCACCAATTAGAGTAGAAAAGACCTTAAAGAAGAGCTAATATCTGTCTATAGAGGAAGAAGATAAAATTAAAGGGTGAAGTGACCAAACCTAGCCACACAACTGGAGCTGCAATCCAGTTTTTCAGAGTACTAGTCCAGAGCTTTGTTTTATGCACTTTCTACCTTCTTAAGCCTTAGATGATGTATATGTTCTCTTTGAGCTGCAAGATCTATGACATGAAGAACTTTACGAAATGAAATGCATACCCTTGTCTAGGATGGGATAAGAATTATAAATTAACAAGTCAACTATATTAAAAGAGAAACTGAAGAATGACTTAAACCTCCTCAGTCTCAAATTACTTTTATTGAAACCCTCCTAGTAATTGGTGACTTTCAGATTGTTAATTTTAAAGTAACATAATGCCTAATGGATACAAATTTTTGGTTAAGAAGATAAAAATGTTACATATTTATGAACTAAGGAATGAGAAGGTGTAAAAGGCAAAAGATAGGTCTGTTCTGTTAAAAACATTGTGCTAATTTAAAAGAATGCTACTCTATGCCAAGATAAATAGCTGGTTTCCAAAGTTGGTAGATGAAATGTTACCCTTAAATAGCTCAACAAATTGATTTTTAAATAAATATTTTATAGGCTTTGCAGCCATATTATAAGTACTTTAAAATAGCATGCTGTGTTAAAAATGCTAAAATGTATTTAGTAAAAGTATGATATTTGATAAGAAAATTGTACTACAATTTGTGTTAAATGGTTTAAAACAACTTATGATTATCTTTCATAGTTCTGAAGATTTCCTAGGCTCAAGTGGATAATCCCCACTTAAGAGTAGGGCAGTTGCAATCAGATGGTAGCTGGGCCTAGAGTTATCACAAGTTACAACTGAGTTAAACAGCCATGATGTCTTCATGTGCTTTGTGACTAATGATGGCTGTCAACTTGGAGCTCAGCTGGGTTTGTCAACTGGAGCATTTACATGTGATCTTCCCTATGGCTTCAGATTCTCAGAGAATGGCAGCTGCATTCCAAGAGATACTGTCCCAAAAGCAAGCATTCCACAGCTCAGGAAATGAAAGCTAAGATCAGTTAAGAGTTCTGCTTAGAACTGGCACAGTGTCTGGCTTCCACTATATTCTGATAGTCAAAGCAGTTACAGTACACATCCAGACTCCACCTCTTGATAGAGTAGAAGTAAGATCAGATTGCAGAAGAACATGTGAGCGAAGAAATATTATTTAAACCATTTTTGGGAAACACGATCTGTTGCAACTTGTTACTAAGTCATATAAAAAAGGAATAAATTATCATTTAGTAATAATAAATAGAATTTACTGAATGTTAATTAAGTACCAGTTACTTTTCTCAGTACTTTAGTATGCATTAGCTTATTTAAATCTCAAAAATAAACTTACAAGGAAACTGAAGACTGTCTAAGGTCTTGCCTCTAGTATATCTAGCTTGTACGTGTGGGAAGAGCAAGTATTACACATTACTCAGATAAATAGTATAACATTCATTTTAAAATCCACTGAATTAAAATATAGTAGTTATATTTAAAGTGTTATATTTAAGTAATGATTTGTGCAGATATACCTAAAGACCAAATCAGAATAATGGCTTTATAGTCCATGGGTATCTCACTAGAAAAATTATTAAATTACTTTATTTTTTAATTTTTTTTAATTCATTGATTTATTATTTTTATAAAAATAATAGTCATCCACTGTAACGAGAAAAATAATCAGGGGGAAAAAAAATGATGTTTCTCCATTCCCATTACCAGCAAGGTATGTTGAGAGTTGATGTAAATCTTTTGCTGCCCCTCTCCATTACATTAATTTATCATCTACAAATGGTTTATTGTTCCTTTTTTTTTTTTTTTTTTTAAGCGGAGTCTCACTCTGTCGCCCAGGCTGGTGTGCAACGCGTGATCCTGACTCGCTGCAACCTCCGCCTCCTGGGTTCAAGCGATTCTCCTGCTTCAGCCTCCCGAGTCCTGGGACTATGGGCACTCGCCACCACACCCAGCTAATTCTATATTTTTAGTAGAAATGAGTTTTCACCATATTGTCCAGGCTGGTCTCAAACTCCTGACCTTGTGATCCACCCACCTTGGCCCCTCAAAGTGCTGGGATTACAGATGTTAGACACCATGCCCAGTCTGTTCCTTGCTTTTACAAAAATGGGATCCTAATTTGTTATCCTGCAATGTTGTTTTACTTCAATATTACATTATGGATATCCTTCCAGGTCTATAAATGTAAACTTAGTTGATTCTTCTAGAGAATTGTGTTTTATTTTACGGAGTGAATATATTATAATTTATTGAACTGATCTATTAAGTTGTTTCAAGCCAGAATTGGAAAATAAGATGATCTCTTAAAACAGGAGAATAACATACAATAAAAGGGTCCATGGATAGATGTAATAGGAAACAACAGATCATATTTCTGCTTTCACTGTAAAGTTTCTTAAATAAAACTCTGCCTACTGTGTAACTTTTAGATAGGACAAGTTACTTTTGCCAAGAAAAAATAAAAGTACATTTATCACAGTTATATTATAATGCAATTTTAATCACCTTACTGAAAAACACAATTGACATACAATAAATTAAACTAATTAAAGTAATTTTAACATATGAATAGCCTCAAACACCACCACAATAAAGATAATGAACACAATTACAATTCCCAAAAGTTTCCTCATACCCTTTTGTAATCCCTTCACCTTGTAAGCTTTATTGGTACATATTCAATATTTTGATGCCATTATAAATGGCATTGTTTAACATGAATTTTTGATTGCCATTTCAGATACTTAGAAAGGCAGATACTTAGAAAGATTGATTTTTATATCAATCTTGTATCGTACAATCTTGCTAAACTCACTTCTTAGTTCTAGTACCTTTTTTCTAGATTTCATAGAATTTTCTATATAACGATCATGTCATATACTACTAAAGGTATTTCTTCTTCTTTCTTTCTAATGTAGATAACTTTTATTTGTTTTTCTTGCCTTATTGCTTGGCTAGAATCTCTAGTAAGATGTTGAATAGAAGTAAGTGGTAAGAGCAAAAATCCATGCCTTGTGGGGGTAATACAGGCAGTCTTTCACCATGATATAGGGTATTAGCTCAGTTTTTCATGAATGCTCTTTACCAATGTGAGGATATCCTCTTCTATTACTCATTTGCAGAGAATTTTTATCAAGAGTGGATGCTGAATTTTGTCAAATGTATTTTCTGCATCTTTTGAGATAATTGTGTTATTTTTCTTTTTAGTCTGTGTTATAAACTGAATGTTTGGATCACCCTCCCCCTCAAAATTTATATATTGAAACCCTAACCCCATTGTCACTATATTTGGAGATAGGGCCTGTGAGGAGACGACAAAGGTTAGATGAGGTCATAAGATTAGAATACTAATCCAATAGGGCTGGTGCTCCAATAAGCAAATGAAGAGACACCAGAATTACTTCTTTCTCCACCATGTGAAAACAAAAAGTTGACTGTATGCAAGTCAAAAAAAGAGTCCTCACCAGAAATGAAACTATGCCAGAATCTTGATCTTGGACTTCCCAGCCATCAGAACTGTGAGAAATAAATTTCTGTTGTTTACGCCACCCAGTCTATAGTATTTTGTTAGATAGCCTGAGCTAATACAGTCTAGCAATACACTGACTTGCTTTTATTACTTTTTAAATGTTAAAGTTGGTTAAACCTTGCATTCTTGGAATAAACATCACTTGACTGCCATGTATTCTCATTTCTATGTATTATTTAATTGAATTGGCTAAAATTTTGCTATGAATATCTTTATCTATGTTCGTGATGCATAGTGGTCTGTAATTTTCTACTGTTGTATTACCTTTGCCTGCTTTCTGTATTAGAATAATACTATCCTCATAGAATGAGTAAGAGATTTTTCCTTTCCCTCCATTTTCTGGAAGAGTTTGTGTAAAGTGTATATTATTCCTTTCTTAAATATATGGTAGAATTCATCAATGAAAATATCTTACATGGATTTTTTTTCTTGTGGAAATATCTAAACTATAAATTCACTTTTTAAATAGAAGTATTGAGGTTATCTATTTTTTCTTGAGTAAACTGTTGTAGATTGATTTTCAAGGAATTTGAACATTTCATTTAAATGGCTAATTACACTGGCACAAAGTTATACCTATATAATCTATCATAATTTTAATTCATATTTCTGGTGTTTATATTTTCTCTTTCAATCTTGATTGATTTAGCTACAGGATTATTAATTTTTTTGAGACTGGGTCTCACTGTGTTGCCAAGGATGGAGTGCAGTGGCACAATCTCAACTCACTGCAACCTCCACCTCCTGGCTCAAGCGATCCTCTCACCTCAGCCTCCCGAATACTTGGGACCACAGGCATGCAACACCATACTCAGCTAATTTTCGGTATTTTTGGTAGAAATGGGGTTTCATCATGTTGCTCAGGCTGGTCTCAAACTCCTGAGTTCAAGTGATTTGCCCATGTCAGCCTCCCAAAGTGCTAGGATTATAGGTCTGAGCCACCACACCTGGCCAGGATTATTAATTATATTAATCCTAAAAACCAGCTTGTGATTCCATTGATTTCCAGTATTGATCTTCTATTTTCTAATTCATTTATTTTTATATGATCTTTATTTCCTTTCTTCTGCTTATTCTGTGTTTCATTTGCTCTTAGCTGAAGTCATTACTTTGAGACCTTTTCCTTGTCAAATGAATACAAATGTTTTGTGCTAGAAAAGTTTCTGTAATTACTGTATTAACTGTATCCCATAATTTTTGTTTAGCATTTTATTTGTATTCCATCGAAAATACAATTAACTTTTTAAAAATTATTTAATTCACAGATTCTTTAGAAAAGTATTATTTAGTTTACAAATATTTAGAGATTTCTTAGCTATCCTCCTGTTATTTTTTTATTATTATATTAAGGTTCTGGGATACATGTGCAGAACATGCAGGTTTGTTACATAGGTATACATGTGCCATGGTGGTTTGCTGCACCCAACAACCCACCATCTAGGTTTTAAGCCCCCTGTGCATTAGCTATTTGTCCTAATGCTCTCCCTCCCCTTGCTCCCCATCCCCTGACAGGCCCCAGTGTGTGATGTTCCCCTCCCTGTGTCTATGTGTTCTCATTGTTCATCTCCCACTTATGAGTGAGAACATGTGGTGTTTGGTTTTCTGTCCTCCTGTTATTTATTTATAATTTAATTCTATTGTGGTCATAAAACATACTTTGTATAACTTGAATTTTGTAAACCATACATAATTAGGTCTTGTTTTTTCATATACTCAGTCAATATCTGCCTTTTAATTGGAGTATTTAGACCATTTATATTTAATAATTGTTCATATGTGATTGAGTTTAAATCTATCACATTTCTATTTGTTTTCTATTTCTCTGATCTACTGTTTGTTCCCTTTTTCCTTTTTCTCTTTTTTGAATTAGTTTTTTATAATTTTATATTCTCTCTTTTATTGGTTTATTAGCTATGACTTTTTGTTTTGGCATTTTACTGGTTGTTTATGATTTATAGTGATATATATGTAAATATATATATTTTTTAACTGAGTCTCTGTCACCCAGGCTAGACTGTAGCAGTATGATCTCAGCTCACTGCAACCTTCACATCCCAGGTTCAAGCAATTCTCCTACCTCAGCTTCTTGAACAGCTAGGACTACAGGTGCATGCCAGTATGCTCAGTAAATTTTTGTTTTTGTTTTTGTATTTTTCTGGTAGAGATGAGGTTTTGCCATGTTGCCCAGGCTGGTCTCAAACTCCTGGATTCAAGCAATCCTCCCACCTCAGCCTCCCAAAGTACCAGGATTACAGGTATGAGCCACCATCCTCAGCCTACAGTATATATCTTTAAATTATCACAGTCTCCCTTCAAATAATAATTTACCACGTCACCTGTAGTGTAATAACATAAAAAATATACTTCATTTCTCCTGTCCCTCCTCTCCCAAAATTAACTCAGGTACTTACTAGAATGCAGTTTTCTTTTTTGGGCTAGTTCATAGGCTAGCCACTGTTCTGGGTCCTTGAGACAATGAACGAATGGCTACTGTGCTATTGCGACATATATTTTACTTCTACATATGTTACAAATCTTGTAATTTATTGCTATTTTTACTTTAAACAATCAATTTTCTTTTTAATCTATTTAGATGTAAAGACAATAAAGTATTTTATATTTAGCCACGTAGTCACCATTTACAGTGTCCTTCATACCTCTGTGTAGACCAAATTTCTATCCAGTATAATTTTCTTATGCCAGAGGATTTCTTTTGCAAATATAAATACTATCATGTTTTTCTTCCACTAAAACTCTCCAAGAGAAGGGGCAGAGCAAGATGGCTGAATAGAAGCCTCCACCAATTGTCCCTCCTATTAAATTTGGAACAACAAATTTAATAACTACATCAAAAAACTACCTTCATAAGAACCAAAAATCAGGTGAGCAATTACCTGTTTTTAACCAGGTACTGTTACCTGGATATAATATTATATGGCTGAAAGAAGCACCAAAGAGGGTAGGAAAGATAGTCTTGAATTACTAAAACACCCCTTTCCCATCCCCTAGCAGCAGTTGTGTAGCATGGAGCAAAATCTGTGCACTTGGTGGAGAAAGAGTGTAGCGATTGTGGGACTCTGCATTGAACTCAGTGCTGCCCTGTCACAATAGAAAGCAAATCCATATGGAAGGAGGATTTAGACCAGCCCTAGCAAGAGGGGAACTGCCCATTCCAGCAGTCAGAACTTGGTTTTGGCAATCATTGCCACTGCAGACTAAAGTGTTCTGGGGTCCTAAATATACTTGAAAGGCAGTCTAAACTACTGACTGCAATTCCCGGGCAAGTCCTTGTACTATATGAGCTCACAGCCAGTGGACTTGAGAGGCAAGCAACCTAGTGAGACACCAGCTGGGACACCTAAGGGAGTGCTTGCACCACCCCTCCTCCATCTCCAGACCATACAGTTCACAGCAACAAAAGTGACTCCTTCCTTCTGCTTGAAGAAAGGAGAGGGAAGAGTAAATAGGACTTTGCCTTGCATCTTGGTATCAGCTTAGCCACAGTAGGATAGCACACCAATCATGAAGCCCTCAGTCCAGGCCCTAGCTCTTGGATGACATTTCTAGACAAACCCTGGGGCAGAAAAGAACCTTCTGCTTTAAAGGGTAGGATCCAGTATTGGCAGGATTCATCACCTGCTGACTAAAGAGCTCTTAACCAGAAGTTATACCCCAGTATACACCATGGGCCTTGGGTAAGACTCTGAGACATGCTGTCTTCAGGAGAGACCCAGCATATTCCCAGCTGTAGTGGTTACGGTAGAGACTCTTTTTGCTTTAGAAAAGCAGAGGGAAAGTAAAAGGGACTTTATCTTGCACCTTAGGTACCAGCTCAACCACAGTAATGTAGAGCAGCAAGGAGGCTCTTGGAGTCCTCTATACTTGGCCTTGGCTCTTGGATTGCATTTCTGAACCTGCTCTGGGCCAGAGAGCAACCCAGTTCCCTAGAGAATAAGTCTTAGGTCTGGCAGCATTCACCACAAGCTAACAGAAGAACCCTTGGACTTTAAGTGAACATCAGTGGTAGTCTGACAGTAGTCCCCATAGGCCTGTGGTGGTCGTGGCCACAAGGCAGGGTTCCTCTCCCTGTGGAACTGGAAGAGTGGGAAGAACATTGTCTTGTGATCTGAGTGCCAATAGCCACAGTAGAAAAAGCACCGATAGATTTCTAAGGTTTTTTACTCCATTCTCTGTCTCCTGGATGGCATCTCTGGACTCCTACCCCAGGGCCTAGGGGAACTTGCTACCCCAAAGGGAAGGACACAAACCTGGCTGGCTTCACCACCTGCTGACCGCAAAGCCCTGGAGACTTGAGTGAGTACAGGAGGTAGCCAATTAGTGGTTACAGCAGGCCTTTGTTGAGAAACAGTGCCGTGCTGGCTTCAGGTCTGACCCAGCACATTCCCAGTGGTGATGGCCACCGGATATTTGTGTCACCCGAACCCGACCTCCAGGAAGCTCAGCAGAGAAACACAGAGAGAGAGAGAGACACTCTGTTTGTTTGGGAGGAAGTAAAGCCAGAGAAGAAGGGTATCTGCCTGGTAATCCAGAGAATAATTCCAGATTTTATCACAGAAAACCAAGGTGGTAACCTCTTCAAGTCTGCAAGGACCATAGCGTTCTTGCTATGGGTGCCCCCTAACACAGATATGACTTAGATCCCAATATCCAAGTCCCTTTGAATACATGAAAAGCCTTCCCAGAAAGGCTAGAGAAGCCCAGACTGCAAACACTACAATAAATACTAAACTCTTCAGTGCCCAAACACAAACAAACATCTGCAAGCCCATCCAGAAAAACATGACCTCATCAAATAAACTAAATAAGGCACCAGGGATGAATCCTGGAGAAACAGACATATGTGACCTTTCAGGTAGATAATTCAAAATAGTTGCTTTGAGGAAACTCAAAGAAATCCAAGATAACTCAGAGAAGGAATTCAGAATTCTCTCAGATAATTTTAACACAGAGATTGATGTAATTTTAAAGAATCAAGCAGAAATTCTGAAATTCAATTGACACAATAAAGAATGCATCAGAGTGCCTTAATAGCAGAATTAATCAAGGAGAAGAACTGGTAAGCTTGAAGACAGGCCATTTGAAAATACACAGTCAGGGAAGACAAAAGAAAAGAGAGTAAAAAGCAATGAGGCACATCTACGAGATCTAGAAAATAATCTCAAAAGGGCAAATCTAACAGTTATTGGCCTTCAAGAGGAGGTGGAGAGAGAAATAGGGGTGGAACATTTATTCAAGAGATAGTAACAGAGAACTTCCCAAACCTAAAAAAAGATATTAATATTCAAGACACGAAGTGGATAACAAGAGGGTTATGGAACATGAAGCAGATTTAACCCAAAGAAGAGTACCTCAAGGCATTTAATAATCAAAACTCCCAAAGGTCAAGTAAAAAAAAAATGAATCTTAAAAGCAACAAGAGGAAGGAAACAAATAACATACAATGGAGCTCCAATATGTCTGCCAGTAGACTTTCCAGGGGAAATTTTACAGGCCAGGAGAGAGAAGCATGACATATTTACTGCTAAAGTAGAAAACCTTCACCCTAGAATAGTATATACCACAAAAATACCTTTCAAACACGAAGGAAAAGTAAAGACTCTCCCCACACAGACAAAAGCTGAGGGATTTCATCAACACCAGACCTGTGCTAAAAGAAATGATAAAGAGAATGCTACAATCAGAAGGTAAAGGATACTAATGAGCAATAATGAATCATCTGAAGGTACAAAACTCACTGGTAAAAGTAAGTACACAGAAAAACACACAATATTAAAACACTATAACTCTGGTGTATAAACTACTCTTATGTTAAGTAGAAAGACTAAAAGATGAACCAGTCAAAAATATAACTACAACAACTTTTCAAGACAGTACAATGCGACATAAAGAGAAACAACAAAAAGTTAAAAAGCAAGAGAACAAAGATAAAGTGTAGAGTTTTTATTTTTTGTTTGTGTGTTTGTTTATGCAATCATTGTTAAGTTGTCATCAGTTTAAAATAAAGGATTATAAGATAGTATTTGCACGCCATGTGGTAACCTCAAAAAAAAAAAACATATAATGGATGCACAAAAAATTAAAACCAAGAAATTAAATCATATCACCTGGGAAGTCACCTCCACTATAAGGAAGACAGGAAGGAAAGAAATGACAGAAGACCACAAAACAACCAGAAAACAAATAACAAAATGGCAAGAGTAAGTCTGTATTTATCAATAATAACATTGAATGTAAATGAACTGAACTTTTAAATAAAAAAAAAATAGAGTAGCTGAATGGGATGAAGAAACAAGACCCACTGATCTGTTGCCTGCAAGAAACACAGTTCACATATAAAAATATACATAGACTGAAAATAAACGGATGGAAAAAGATATTCTGTGCCAATGGAAATCAAAAAAGAGCAGAAGTATCTATACTTGTATCTGATAAAATAATTTCAAGACAAAAACTATAAGAAGAGACAAAGGTCATTATATCATGATAAAGGGGCCAATTCAGCAAGAGGGCATAACAATCGTAAGTATACAGGCACCCAACGCTGGAGCACCCAGATATGTAAAGCATATATTACTAGAGCTAAAGACAGAGAATGACCCTAATACAATAATAGTGAGAAAATTCAACATCCCACTTTCAGCATTAGACAGAAAATCAAAAACATTGAATTCAATCTGCACTGTGGGCCAAATAGACCTAATACAAAACATTTCACCCAGTGGCTACAGAATACACAATCTTCTCCTCAGCAAATAGATCATTCTCTAGAATAGACCATGTTAGGTCTATCTACGGATATGGTTTAGCTGTGTCCCCACCCAAATTTCATCTTGAATTGTAACTCCCACAATTCCCATGTATCATGGAAGAAACTCAGGAGGAGGTGATTGAATTATAGGGGCAGATCCTTCCTGTGCTGTTCTCATGATAATGAGTGAGTTTCACAAGATCTGATGGTTTAAAAACAGGAGTTTCCCTGCCCAAGCTCTCACTTTGTCTGCTGCCATCCATGTAAGATGTGACTTGCTCTTCCTTGCTTTCCACCATGATTGTGAGGCCTCCCCAGCCACATGGAACTTCAAGTTCATTAAACTTCTTTCTTTTGTAAAATGCCTAGTCTCAGATATGTCTTTATCAGCAGTGTGAAAATGAACAAAAACAGTAAATTGGTACCAGTAGAATGGGACAATACTGAAAAGACACCTGAAAATCTGGAAGCAATTTTGGAACTGGGTAACAGGCAGAGGTTGGAACAGTTTGGAGGGCTCAGAAGAAGACAGGAAAATGTGGGAAAATCTGGAACTTCCTAGAGACTTGTGGAATGGCTTTGACAAAAATGCTGATAGTGATATAAACAATAAGGTCCAGGCTGACGCGGTCTCAGATGGAGATGAGGAACTTGTTGGGAACTGGAGTAAAGGTGACTTGTTACGTTTTAGCAAACAGACTGGTGACATTTTGCCCCTGCCCTAGAGATTTGTGGAACTTTGAACTTGAGAGAGATGATTTAGGGTATCTGGAGGAAGAAATTTCTAATCAGAAAAGCATTCAAGATGTGACTTGTGTGCTGTTAAAGGCATTCAGTTTTATAAGACAAGCAGAGCATAAGTTTGGAAAATGTGCAGCCTGACAATGCAATGAAAAAGAAAATCCCACTTTCTGAAGAGAAATTCAAGCTGGCTGCAGAAATTTGCTTAAGTAATGAGGAGCCAAATGTTAATCACCAAGACAATGGAAAAAATGTCTCAAGGACACGTCAAAGGTCTTCATGGCAGCCTGTCCCATTACAGAGGCCTAGGAAGAAAACATGGTTTGTGGGCTGAGTCCAGGGTCCCCAAGTTGTGTACAGTCTAGGGACTTGGTGCCCTGCATCCCAGCTGCACCAGCCATGATTATATGGGGACAAGGTAGAGCTCGGGCCTTGGCTTCAGAGGGTGCAAACCCTAAGCCTTGGAAGCTTTCCCATGGTGTTGAGCCTACGGATGCACAGAGGTCAAGAACTGAGGTTTGGGAACCTCCACCTAGATTGCAGAGGATGTATAGAAACACCTGGATGTCCAAGCAGAAGTTTGCTACAAGGGCGGCACCCTCATGGAGAACCTCGCTAGGGTAGTGCAGAAGGGAAATATGGTGCAGAGCCATCACTCAGAGTCCCTACTGGGACACTGTCTAGTGGGGCTGTGAGATGAGGGCCACCATTCTCCAGAGTCCAGAATGGTAGATCCACTGATGGCTTGCACTGTGTGTCTGAAAAATCCACAAACACACCAACCCATGAAGGTAGCTAGGAAGGAGGCTGCACCTTGCAAATCCACATGGGTAGAGCTGCCCAAGGGTGTGGGAATCCACCTCTTGCATCAGCATGACCTAGATGTGAGGCATGAAGTCAAAAGAGATCATTTTGGAGCCTTTAAGATTTGACTTCCCTGCTATATTTCAGACTTGCATGAGGCCTGTAGTCCCTTTGTTTTGGCCAATTTCTCTCATTAGGAATGGCTGTATTTACCCAATACCTGTACCCACATTGTATCTATGACATAACTAACTTGCTTTTGATTGTACAGGCTCATAGGCAGAAGGGACTTGCCTGGTACAGATGAGACTTTGGACTGTGGACTTGTAGGTTAATGCTGAAATGAGTTAAGAATTTGGGAGACAGTTGAGAAGGCATGATTGGTTTTGAAATGTAAAACGGATGTGAGATTTGGGATGGGCCGGGGCGGAATGATATGGTTTGGCTATGTCCCCACCCAAATCTCATCTTCAGTTGTAACTCCCACAATTCCTACATGTCATGGGAGGAACCCAGCGAGGGGTGATTGAATTATGTGGGTGGGTCTTTCCTGTGCTGTTCTTGTGATAGTGAATGGCTCTCATGAGATCTGATGGTTTTAAAAATGGGAGCTTCCCTGGACAAGCTCTCTCTTTGCCTGCCACTATCCATGTAAGATGTTACTTGCTCTTCCTTTCCTAACACCATGATTGTGAGGCCTCCCCAGCCATGTGGAATTGTAAGTCCATTAAACATCTTTCTTTTGTAAATTGCCCAGTCTTGGGTATATCTTTAACAATAGCATGAAAATGGATGAATACAGTAACAAATCAAGTCTTAAAATGTTTTTAAAAATTAAAATAATATCAAGCATCTTTTCTCACCATAATGAAAGAAAACAAGAAATCAATAACAAGAGGAATTTTGGAAACTATTAAAACAAATGTAAATTGAGTAATATGCTCCTGAATGACCAGTGGGTTCAAGAAAAAACTAAGAAGCATATTGAAAATGTTCTTGAAGAAAATGATAATGAAAACACAACATACCAACACCTATGTAATGACACATCTTAAAGGACTAGAAAAGCAAGAGCAAACCAAACCTAAAAATAGTGGAGGAAAAGAAATAATAAAAATCAGAGCAGAAATAAATGAAACTGAAATGAAGACAACAATAATAAAGATCAATGAAATAAACAGGTAGTTTTGTGGAAAGATAAATAAAATTGACAAACTTTAGCCAGACTAAGAAAAAAGGAGAGAAGACCCAAATTAATAAAATCAGAGATAACGAAAGAGATAATACACCCAACACTGCAGAAATTCAAAGGATCATTTGTGACTACTATGAGTAATGATATGCCAATAAATTGGAAAATCTAGAAGAAACAAATTCCTAGATACATACAAGCTACTAAGATTGAACCATAAAGAAATAAAAAATCTGAACAGACCAACAACAAATGATATAAAAGCAATAATAAAAAGCCTCCAAGCAAAGAAAAGCCCAGTACCTGATGGCTTCACTGCCAAATTCTACCAAACATTTAAACAACTAATACCAATACTATTCAAACTGTTCCAAAAATGGAGGAGGAGATAATACATCCAAACCTATTCTTTAAGGCCATTATTACCTTGATACCAAAACCAGACAACGACACATCAAAAAAAAAAAAGCTACAGGTTAATATCCCTGGTGAAAACTGATGCACAAAGTTTCAACACAATACTAGCAAACTGAATTCCACAACACATTAAACTTTTCATTTATATTATGATCAAGTCGGATTTATCCCAAAGATGCAAGAATGGTTCAACATATGTAAATCAATCAATGTGATACATCATGTCAACAGAATGAAGAACAAAACCCTATGGTCATTTCAATTGATGCGGAAAAAGCAGCTGACAAAAGACCCACAGCTAATATCATACTCAGTGGGGAAAAAACTGAAAGCCCTTCCTTTAAGATCTGGCACACAAAGATGCCCATTTTCACCACTGCTATTCAACATCACACTGGATGTCCTAGTTAGAGCAATCAGAAAAGAGAAAGAAATAAAAGGCATCCAAATTGGAAAAGAAGTCAAATTATCCTTGTTTGTAGATGATATAATCTTATATCTGGAAAAATCTAAACATTACACCCAAAAACTATTAGAACTGATAAACAAATTCAGTAAAGTTCCAGGATAAAAAATCAACATACAAAAATCAGTAGCATTTCTATATACCAAACAATCTGAAAAAGAAATCAAGAAAGTAATCCCATTTACAATAGCTACAAATAAAATACAATACCTACAAATTAACTTATCCAGACAAGTAAATGATCTCTACAATGAAAATTATAAAACATTGATGAAATTGAAAAGGACATCAAAAAAATGAAAAGATACTTCATGTTTATGGATTGGAAGAATCAATGTTGTTCAAATGTTAATACTACCCAAAGCAATTCACAGATTCAATACAATCCCTACCAAAATACCAATGGCATTCTTAATGACAGAAATAGAAAACACAATCCTAAAATTTATATGGAACCACAAAAGACCCAGAGTAGATAAAACTATTTTGAGCAAAACAGAACAAAACTGGAGGAATCACATTACTTGACTTCAAATTATACTACAGAGCTATAGTTACCAAAAAAAGCGTGGTACTAGTGTAAAAAGAGACACATTACCAATGGAACAAAAGAGATAACCCAGAAACAAATCTATACACATACAGTGAACACATTTTTGACAAAGGTGCCAAGGACACCTCTTCAATTGAAGGACAGTCTCTTCAATAAATGGTGCTGTGAAAACTGGATATCTATATGCAAAAGAATAAAACTTGACCCTTATCTCTCACCATATACAAAAATCAAATCAAAATGGGTTAAAGACTTAAATCTAAGACCTCAAACTGTGAAACTACTAGAAGAAACCACTGGAGAAATGCTGAATCTGTCTTGCAGACTCTGGCTGAGTGATGGATGAAAGGAGTACTCAGACACAGGTATCCAATGAAAGAGCAGGCTAGGGGACTGCCAGCATTAGGGGCTGAAGAGAGTTAGCAGTTCCCCTAAGCCAGCAACGCTCACATTTATTTAGTACAGGTTTAATGACAAAGGCTTGGAGCAAACAAAATTTGTGGGTAATAAACATTGTTGACTCCCCGAGTAGAGAGCAGTCTTGCACACAAATGATCAAAGGTTGGTTTCTGGAGAAAAGAGTAAACAAATTTATCGAGATAAGTTCATTTACATTCCCTTGTTATCTACCTTTTGTTCTCAGGCTCCAGATAAGAGAATCTGGCTGCCTTCAGCTAAATCCTCATTTGAAGCTTTTGCAAAACCTCCTGGCCTTCTAAGAAAGTTTGCATTTTCCCTACAATTTTTCCCACCATCCTGACCCATCTCCTACAGAGAAACTCTCCAGGATGTTGGACTGGGCAAAGATTTCTTGAGTAATGTCTTGTTTTTCTAAGACCATCAGAGCGAGCACAAAAGAACCAGCAAGTAGGCAAAGGTCAGGCGCAAAACTGCAAGTTTATTTTAGTAACCTAAGGTGTGGAGAAGAAGTCTGTCGGCCTCCGGCAAAGAAGGCCGGCAGAGTTCCCCTCCCCCAAGCTCTCGGACGGAGTTCCAACATCCCGACAGGACTGGGAAGCTGGGAAGTCCGCGTGGCTCAATGGCGGAGAGTGGCTTTTCTAGGAGTGGGAGGGCAATAGGTGGGGCATGGGCATGTCAGGGGCGTTCCGCAGGTGCGACCAGGTAAATCTTGGTCTCTTCAGATTGACGTCACCTGGCGCATGCCCAGTTGATCTGCACCTTCCAGGGTCACCGGCTGCATTTTCGCGCGCGCGGGAAGAGTTGGGAGGGGGGGATGAAGAACCCGGAAGTGCACCATCTTGCCTCCGTTCGTCCAAACAAGTAATACCCCATGAGCACAAACCACCAAGGCAAAAATGGGCAAATGGGATCACATCAAGTTAAAGACCTTTTTCACAACAAAGGAAACAATTAGCAAAGTGAAGAGAGAACCCACGGAATGGGAGAAAATATTTGCAAACTACCTATCTGACAAGGGATTCATAACCAGAATATATAAGGAGCTCAGATGATTCTACAAGAAAAAATCTAATTATCCAATTAAAAGATAGGCAAAATATCTCAGTAGATATTTCTCAAAAGAAGACTTAAACATGGCAGACAAACATATGAAAAGGTTCTCAACATCATTGATCATCAGAGAAATGCAAATCGAAACTACAGGCCAGGCACAGTGGCTCACACTTGTAATCCCAGCGCTTTGGAAAGCCGAGGCAGGCAGATCACTTGAGGTCAGGAGTTTGAGATCAGCCTGGTCAACATAGTGAAAACTCATCTCTACTAAAAATACAAAAATTACCCAGGCATGGTGGTACATGCCTGTAGTCCCAGCTACTATGGAGGCTGAAGTGAAAGGGTCACTTGAACCCAGTAGACAGAGGTTGCAGTGAGCTGAAATCATGCCACTGCATTCCAACCTGGGCAACAGAGTGAGACTCTATCTCCAAAAAAAAAAAAAATTAGCCAGGCATGGTGGTGTGGGCATGTAATCCTAGTTACTTGGGAGGCTGAGGCAGGAGAATCGCTTAGACCCAGGAGATAGAGGTTGCACTGAGCCAAGATCATAATCTCACCCAAGTTAAAATGACTTTTATCCAAAAGACAGGCAACAACAAATGCTGGTGAGGATGTGAAGAAATAGGAACCCTAGTATACTGTTTTTGGGAATGTAAATTAGTACAACCACTATGGAAAACAGTTTGGATGTTCCTCAAAAAACTAAATAAAGAGGCTATAATATGATCCAGGAAACCCACTGCTGGGCATATACCCAAAAGAAAGGAAATCACTACATCAAAGAGATATCTGCACTCCCATATTTATTGCAGCACTGTTCACAATAGCCAAGATTGGGAAGCATCCTAAGTGTCTGTCAATAGATGAATGGATAAAGAAAATGTGGTACATATACACAATGGAGTACTACTCAGACCTAAAAAAGAATGAAATCCTGTCATTTGGAACAGCATGCATGGAACTGGAGGTCATTATGCTAAGTGAAATGAGCCATGCACAGAAAGACAAACTTCGCATGATTGCATTTATTTGTGGGAGTAAAACTAAAAGCAATTGATAGAGAGTAGAAGGATGATTACTAGAGGCTGGGCAGGGTAGTGGGGGTTGGGGGAGTGGCAAGTGGGGATAATTAATTATAACAAAAAATACAAAGAATAAAGAAGTCCTAGTATTTGATGGCACAACAGGCTGACTATAGTCAATAATAATTTTAAATAATGAATAGAGGATAATTGGATTGTTTGTAACCCAAAGGATAAATGTTTGAGGGAATGGATACTCCATTTACCCTGATGTGATTATTATGCATTGCATGCCTGTTAATATGGTTTGGCTCTGTGTCCCCGTCCAAATCTCATCTTAAACTGTAATCCCCACATGTTGAGGTAGGGAGGTGACTGGATTATGGGGGCAGTTTCCCCCATGCTGTTCTCATGATAGTGAGTGAGTTGGCATGAGATCTGATGGTTTTACAAGTGTTTTACAGTTCCTCCTTCATGCACTCACTCTCTCCTGCTGCCTTGTGAAGAAGGTGCCTGCTTCCCCTTCCACCATAATAGTAAGTTTCCTGAGGCCTCCCAGCCATGCAGATCTGGGGTCAAATAAACCTCTTTCCTTCATAGATTACCCAGTTTCAGGTAGTATCTTTATAGTAGTGTGAAAATGGACTAATATACCTGTATCAAAATATCTCACATAGCCCATGAATAGATATACCATGTACCCACAAAAATTAAAAACAAAATACACTTATTTTTAAAACTTTCAATAGATTCCAATCATACTTAATGTAAAATGTAATATCCTAACCTATGACCTCCTAGGTTCTCTACGATCTGTTCTCAGAATACCTTTCTAATTGTTCCCTTCACACATGCTCTGACTCTGCTCCACACTGGCTTTCTGCCATACATTACCTCAACAGAAAGGACACACATGCCCATCATTTCCTACACTTTATCTTGCTTTGCTTCCTTTCAAAGCACTTAATGCTACTTGAAATCATATTATGTTTTTGTTTACGATTATCTCTCGGCTCTATCATTGGACCTAAGCTCCAGGAAACAAGAACCTTGTTTGTTCATACATTGTCTCCAGGTCCTAAAACAGTGGCTGGCATACAAAACTAGCTCAAAAAGAAAATTGCCTTCCAGTAACTACCTGAGTTAATTCTGATAACCATTATTATCCTACACCAAACAAAAGTCTCAAAAAGAGGATCCAGAACAGACTGGATTTTGGAAATAATTTGGGAGTATCACATCTTTGCCTATTCTGAAAGGATAGCTCCTTTTCTATAAATCTAAATAAGCTAGCTTTGAATTTCAGAACTATAAATAAGGTTCTGCCTTGGGGCAATAGAAGGCAAAGAACAAAGGGCAAGAAAGGCTCTGTTCTTCCGAATTATTCCTTCATCATCTCCCAAACCCCTATATTTATAGAATACACAAAAGCATTAGGAAGGAGAGAAGGGAGAGGAAGACGAAATGCCAAACTTCTACTCTAGCCATCACAACCCAATAGGTCCAAGCAGATTTTAGAGTCCAGAGAATTTAAAAGTAGGCAAAATCTGGGAAGCTGTTCCATCTCTGAGTGCTCAGTTATTTTATACACTAAACTTGCTGTAGTTGTGAGGAATTAAATGATGACCAGAAGTCTGGATTTCTGGACCAGTCAAAGGAACAAATACTACAGTCCTCTGTCCCTTATATCTTCATTCATTTTTTTTCTGTACTCTGGATACTCTGCTAGGACAAATGAATAGTCTTTCAAATGTTATTATTAGTCCCTAATTTATACGTTATAATTTTTTAACTTACATCATTCTCAGTCATCATTTTATGTGACCTACAGAAGTGAATTTATGCTACATAAATTCTGTCTAACACTAATAACTTCATCTTTCATATTTTTCACCCACAAAAATATCTATGTTTACAGCCAGAGAAGAAGCCATTATAAACCGTTACGGTAGTAAATTTGGAATGGGACTCCATAAGCAATAATTATTTTCCTAATTCCTTTTACCACTATGTTTTGACAATTTATGTATTTCAGAAGTAATGTACAAAATATCTCCAGAAAATAAAGATCCCACACTGACTAGAAACCATTTTTTTCTATGCACCAGGTCTGTTCATGATTACAATAGGAGTGAGATATTCTGACTGTCCTAACATGTATTTGTATCTAAATTGTCTAGATCCATTCTTACATAATCCATAGTTTACTCATAAGATTATTTTGTAGATTTAAAAAGATAATTTATGTATAGCATATAACATATAATAAGCATTTAATAAATATTAGATACTATTGATTAATATGTGACAATATTTCACTTATATAATCTTATGCAAAATATTATAAAATGATCTCCAGACGTTTCTTCCAGTTTTCACAAACCTAAATTACAACGAATAGTCAAAATAATATACACCCAGCACTTTGGGAGGCAGAGGGAGATTGCTAGCTTGAGCCCAGGAGTGTGAGACTAGTCTGGGCAACATGGGGAAACCTTGTCTCTACAGAAAATACAAAAATTAGCCAAGTGTGGTGGTGCTCCTGTAGACCCAGCTACTCGGGAGGCTGAGGCAGGAGCATAGCTTGAGCCTGGGAGACGGAGGTGAGCTGAGATGCGGCCACTGCACTCTAGCCTGGGTGACACAGCCAGACTCTCACTCTCTTAGATAGATAGATAGATAGATAGATAGATAGATAGATAGATAGATAGATAGATAGATAGATAGA